>NC_056747.1:392052109-392157109 GCF_019279795.1 Protopterus annectens | reverse complement strand
GGCCTGTATATGCAGATTCCTTAACTGTGTTCTAATTAAAGGAAATGATATAGCATCTTCACTAAAACAGCTTTCTCACACAACAGAAAGGAATAATAATAAAAAAAAAAAAAACAAGAGGACAGCATATAGTATCCAGGGCTCTTTGCTCACGATTCATAGCTTCAGCAAGTTGCCAGCCCAACAGCATATAGGCAAAAACTGAATTGCAGCACTACAACATTAGGTTTGAGAATTAGCCTAAGTCATGAGCTGGAGTGATCAGGGGAAATGAAAACAGGCAAATGCTAGCCTGCTCTGCTTATTTTGGAGAAGCCAGTGGGAATGCTCACTACCTGTGCAAGTCATGGAAGAGGCCAGGGGTTAAGCAGAAGACAATGCTAATAATACAAGCCAGGAAAGATGCACAAAAGGTGTGTGAAAACATGCTGTGTCCCAAAACAGCAGTGCTGAAACAAGGAATGACTGGTCACTACTAGGATGACCACTTTGCCATTTCCCAAACCAACCACTCCAAAACCTCACACCCTCGTACTTTCCACACTGAACAGCAAGAGACTGAAGAAGGGCCCAATGTTCGGCAAGTAATGCCTGGAAAGTGCCAAAAAGAAGAAAGGGGGGGGGGCTGAGAAGGGGAGAAACGCTCCCATGTGTAAAGCCACACAGTGCTTGAACTACAGTTCCTAGTGTTACTGGGAAAGGGAGATGGAAGTGAAAAAATGAGTGTACAGATACTTTAGTGTTATGAGGCAAAATACTAAATAAGAGCAAAGAAATGAAAATAATCTTGAGAGAATAATATTATACTGACTCAGTGTGCTTCAAACACCATCAAGGGGAAGAGTTCATAACACATCCAACAACAAAAAATAATAAAATGAGGTAGAATGGGAAAAGGTGTATCCCAGACACATTTCAAAATGTTTAATTCCACAACTTAGCAGAGAAACTGGGTACTTGACACATGTGGCTGCAACTAGCCCAGGTATTACCAGCATTCTAACTCTCTCTTAATTCTGTTTTAAATCACCTTTTGAAGCACAAGGGATCCTGAGGAAGAAACACTGGAGCACAAGGTTCACTTTGCACCCAAACATGTCTCAGTGCAAGATCATGGACAGGTAAATAAGACGGTCACTTACTAGAGTTCATCCACTTGAGAAAATGCACAGAAGCAGACTCCTTTGAACAATAATGGCTTTCCATTACTGGATAAAGAAAGCTTTCCAATAGACCACAGAAAAGGTATACTGAATACTAAATCACCACATGTGGCACAGCATTAGTAAAGGCTATGAATGAATGAGTTTGATGTGGGCTCTCCTGAGTTAAAACTGGAAGGTTTCTGAAGGGGTGGAAAAGATGTCTGAATGCTATCAGCAGACAATGACACTGCATCAAGCAGTCATACAATGCGCAGTCTGCATTAAACTTTTCTTTTTTTCTTGAGAATTAATCTGTCTCTACAAACAGAACCGAGATGCTTGTCTGAACAGTTCAGTCTGAGTACTACTGAGAACATATTACTCTTTTATCTAAAGTCATGAAAACACTTTTATAAGCAATCCTAAACAGCAACAAGTGTGACAAAATAACATTCGAAAACAATCTGCTTCTCCAGTGATGCTTCTCCGAGTGCTGTTAGGGACTTTGAAACAGTAAGGTACGGAACCATTACATTGTCTATGCAGCTTGGGCCACCCATTCTGTCTGTACAAATGACTGCTCTTGGAGACTGTGAATGCCAAGTGGAATGGAAGGAACAGATGACTGAGGATAAGTACTCTCACCTTTTCATAAGCACACAATGATCAGCTGTAAATGAAAGACCATCTCTGACAATAATGCTGTCTCAAAGATAGATCTGCTGTTCCTAAAAAAAAGAGGGGGGGATACTACTGCACAGAAGTAACAAAAGAGGGCCAATAGAGAAAGCTGCAGCATATGAAGATAAATTCCCAATGAATAACATCAAGCACTGGGGTATCTTTATCAACAGCAAGTGCTAAGGGAATGCTATTATGTGCTGCAAAACTGAACAAAGATTTACACTGTATGATTACTTCGAATCATCCTTAACTTACCTGTTCCACATTCTTAAAACAACTATATTCTTACATAAAAGGAGAGAAAGGCAGCTATTATGTACAGATCCAGATATAACAGTAGTCCCCCTCCCCCCATGTCAAACAAGTCTGGACAGTACTTCTATGGTGCAAAAATACCAGCTCTTTACAGATACAAGAGTTCTTAATCCTGCCTCATTCCTGTCCTCTATGCCACAATGCTGGTCATCATACAAAGAATATTAGCCATCACTCTTTTTCCCTAAACAAAATAACAATATAGATTTTTTTTTTTTAAAGCTTAACATGAAAGATTTTTTCTGAATAAAATAGAAGGTATTTACAGTTTCTTAAAATCCATATCTGATAGTTTTTATGTTTACTTATTAAGAGTATAACTTAGAAATCTAAGAGCTGCGTAGAATGCAGTCAAAACATGGATGAGGTATGAACGGTGCAAAGTTCTGATCTCAGAGATGTCTTTTTAAAACAGACTTACAAACTGTACAAATGTATACTGGCTCAGAGTTTCAATGATAAAACTAATGAAACTCGTGAAACAAAAATATTTTTTGTTTCTTTCTTCTTTATACAAAAGTCCGACCTGAGAAGAGGATTTCAAGTGTTTTATATATATTTTTTTCTTTTGGCGTACTCTGCAGTGACAGATGCGGTTTTGGCATTATGAGGTACGGCCATGGTTAAGGCGAAGAGTTACTAGAGGTAGATGCAGGAGGCACAGAGACAGTGGAGACACCCTGAGATCCACTATTTTTGCTGTGGTTTCCTTTGGTATAATTTGATGATGACGATGATGTGGCTGGTGCCTGGGCAAAGAGCACACCTGAAAAGAAAGTCAAATAAAGTTAAGAACACTTTAATACACCTACTGCTTTCAGTGATGGAAGCAACCAAAGCAGCCATGATTACAGCAATGTTTTAAGCATAAAAGAAAAATACAAAAAACTTAAGTACGACACTAAACTGCAGAAAAGGCAAATGCTACTTCTGAATGAACAAGTTACTTGGAGTCCCAAGTTATTAATGTTGCATCACTCTTCTCATAGTTATTACGGAACCCATTACACCAGGTATTTCTGACAGCTTTTAGTCTATCTCCCCTCCTAGCACCTAAGTGCAAACAATGGAATGCTGTTGGACCCTACCAAAGGAGATTTCTATAACAAATGGAAATAAAACTAGTAGACAAATCCCCAACCTGAACAGAATGCACTGTTATAGCCCTTTTCATTTACATTACTGGTGCAATATGGGTTACCCTTGGTGAGGCTAGCATTCTATCATCAGCAAATATCAGTAGTCTCAGCTGTCACATGGATACAACAGAAAACCATATCTGGTCGATCAAATCTGTCCAAATGCTGCAGCTAGATCTAGTACAGCTGCAGCGCCTTTTAATTTCTAATTTTTACTCCATCTGCCCTACAATTTTAAAAGCTTTTCAAACATCTACAATCCATCACCACTCTTGCAATGCATTGCAGGGCTCCACCATGTTTGTCTTAAATAATTCTTTATTTTGTCTGCTATATTTCCGTCATTCTTCTCCATTCCCACACCATTAATGTGCACCCTGACAATATGGTATCTTTAACATATTACATATATGGATGCATTTTTCCTCCAGTGTGAACATTCTTAGTACTCAAATCCTTTCCTCTTAACTAAGTTCACCTCACCACTTTGGTAACTCTTGAGGAAAAAAAATCCTTCTCTGAATATGGTCTCAAGAACTGAAACATTTCTGTTACATTTCAGCTGGTGGCAAATAAAGTGCTTACAGGACAGATATTCTCACCGCTGCAGCACATGACTCATTTGAAAATGAGTGGCAGCTAGTAAAGCAATTTTATTTTAAGAACTGGATTAAGAGTAGGTTTCAGCAGGATCCACCTACCAACAAATATTTCTACACCAGCAACCCTGCTGACAGGCTAGAAATGATGTAGGAATTGTGGTTAGACAGAGGCTTCAGAAGACAGTGAGGGATATCATCAGAATTAATGAAAGACTCACGGCAATCAGACTCCAGTGTAATGCTAGGGCAGTATTCATAACCTCAGCCTATGCCCCACAGCAAGGTTGTGAAAGTGAGGAAAAGAGTGCATTCAGACAGCAGGTGCAGGGCCTACTAGATAAAGCAGGACAACATGAATTGGTGTTGATAATGGGTGACTTGAATGCACACATCGGGACAGACAGAACAGGATATGAGAACTGCCTGGGTCCACGTGGGTGTGGCAACAGGAATGGAGGAGGAGAAACCATTCTAGACTTATGTTTGGCAAATGGCTTGATAACAGCCAACACATGGTTCAAAAAAGACCGTCACAAGATCACATACAAGAGTAGCCAACACACAACTCGTGTAGACTTTCTCCTAGTAAGGAAAATGCACTGGGGTAGAATCCATGATTGCAAAGTCATCCCCAGTGAAACAGTCGACCCACAGCATAAACCACTAGTTGCCACAATCAGCTGCAAGCAGTAGTCAGAGAGAGTTGAAGGTCAACAGAGACCAGGCAGAAGACCGGGAAGTTGACTGGAGAGAAAGTACAACAGTTCAAGGAATTACTCAGGGCTCTTGCACCCCAAGAAGAGGGGGAAATTGGTGGAGTTGAACAAGAATGGTAGAGCCTAAAACAGCATGTGTTAGGACTAGAGAAAAGATGTGTGGCCGAGCCAGGTATGGAAATAAGGTATACAAGGAAAGCTGGTGGCGGAATCCAGAAGTCTAGGAAGTCATCAAAATAAAGGAGGCGTGCAGGAAGAAGTAGGAGATGGAAAAGACTGACCAGGCTAGGAAGGACTACTTGAAGGCCAACAAAGATGCTAAGAAAGAAGTTGCAATAGCAAAGGACAGGGCATCGGAGGCACTCTACCAACTTCTGGAAAGTGACTCAGTAAGTGGCAAAAAAAAACTACATCGGGTTGGAAGGCAAAGACAGAAAGATAAAGAAGATAGACAACCTTCATAAGCGATGCCAGCAACAATCTGCTCACCAGTCCACAAGACAATAAAGGCAGATGGAAGAAGCATTTCCAGCAGCTTCTGAATGAAGAAGGCCCCACAGAATCTATACAGCCCCAGAAACAGCCTAGCATGACAGAAGAGCAGCCAACACTAGAAGAAGTAAGAACACGACTACGGGAAATAAAGTCAGGGAAAGCAGCGGGCCCCAAATGAGATGTGATAAAGATGCTGGGTGAGATAGGGGAGAAACAGCAGTGTGGAAAGAAAGCCATATCCCAGATGACTGGAGAATAAGCATACTCTGCCAGTGTACAAGAACAAAGGGGGCATCTCAAACTCCTATCACATTGCATGAAAGTTCTGGAGAGGGTGATTGATAAACAGATATGCAGAGTAGCAGAATGTAATATTCGAGATGAGCAGTTTGAATTGCAGCACAACTGACCCGATATTTGCAGTGACACAGATACTTGAGAAGAAGCTGGAGATGAGGAAAGAGTCCAACTGGGCATTCCTGGACTTGGAGAAAGCATATGACAAGGTCCCAAGAAAGCTGATCTGGGCAGTACTGTGGTGGTTTAAAGTCCCAATAACATTGGTAGAATTAGTGCAGGCTTTGTACAAGAACCCAATGACTCAAATATGAACAGTATTTGGCCTCACAGAGGGGTTCCCACTGAGAGTGGGTGTACACCAGGGTTCAGCTCAGAGCCCACTGCTGTTCATACTGGTGATGGACTACATTAGCAAACAGGTCGGAGGGGACAGATTAACAAAGTTGCTATATGCAGACAATGTGGCCTTACAGGCAGACTCTGAGCTAGAACTTCAGCAAAAGATAGGAGAATGGAATGCAAAACTGAAGGCACATGGGACGAAACTAAGCACAGATAAGATGGTGGTAATGGCAGCAAACTGGGGAAATCAGAAGAAGTTGAGAATAGAGATAGAAGGGAAGACAGTGGAACAGGTAAACAGCTTCAAGTATCTGGGAGGGGTAGTTGAGGAGAAGGGAAGTCTGAATGAAGAGGTCAAAATCAAAATCAGAGGGGGGCTGCAGCCAACTGGCATAGAGCGTCAGGTGTAGTTATGATAAAAGAATGTCAAAGAAGCTAAATTGTAAGGTGTACAAGACAGTGGTGTGACCAGTACTACTGTATGGTACAGAAACCTGGGCAGTAAAGGCAGAAAGTACAGTTGTGTACACTTACCATAAATGTAGATGTTAGAGTGTCTTCACTGTTGCAGTTATCACATTTGGGTTATCCCTGCCAGGGTAGCCATCAGCCGGCCCGAATACTAGAGGCTTAGTATTTCTGTGTCGGCTGCTGTTGCTTCAGGACTGACGTCAGGTCGTCAGTAGTATAAAGTAAGGCAGCCGATGCCATTACATCAGTTTTTCTTGCCCTAACCTGTCAGGAGCCAGGTTTTGGTGGAAGAACCCCCACCAGTACAAAGTAAATACCAATATGTCCTTTGTAAAGAAAGAGAAGAAAAAAGGGAGATGGAGGGAGGGAAACAAGGACTGCAACAGTGAATACACTTGAACATCTACATTTATATTAAGTGTACACAACTGTACTATGTTCTTCGTGTTTCACTGTTGCAGTCATCACATTTGGGTTGATTTCCAAAGCTGAGGAAATGGGTGGAGGCAAGTCAAGGAAACTAGAGGCTGGCTAGGATGCCCTGCAAGACTGCAGAGGCAAGCCCTGCCCTGGATTTTGAGAAGAGGCAGGTGGTAATGTTTGGTAAAAGTGTGAACAGATGTCTAGGTGGCAGCCTCCAGGACCTCCCTGATGGGGACTCCTCTGTGGAAAGCTGAAGAGATGGAGGCTGCTCTGGTGGAGTGAGTCCTGACCCCCTTGGGGGAAGGTTTTCCATGTTGTTTGTAGCAAAAATGGATGCAGTGTGCTATCCATTTGGAAATGGTTTGCTTGGAGATGGCTTTGCCTCCTGCCCCTGTAGCAAAGCTAGCCAGCAATTGATCAGACTTTCTGAAGTATTTAGTCCTGTCTAGATAAAATCTGAGCTGTCTGTGCACATCTAGAGAGTGCAGGATCCTTTTCCCCCTTGTTCTGGAGATTAGGAGAAAAGGTGGGCAAATGACTGGATTGGCCGAGAGCCACCCTTGACACCACACCTTGGGCATAAAGGATGGGTTAGTCCTGAGGGATACCTTGTCAGCATGGAAGATGATGAAGGGTTCCACAGCCATGAGTGCTTGCAGCTCGCAGACTCTTCTAGCTGAAGTGATGGCCAGAAGGAAAGCTGTCTTCCAGGAGAGAAATTTTAGCTCTGCAGAAGAAGCTGGTTCGAAGGGGGGGGGGCAGGGTGAGCTTTTCCAAGACAAAGGCAAGGTCCCAAGCTGGGGTTGGTGCCCGTCTGGGTGGCCTCAAGTTGCTAGCCCCTCTTAGGAACTGTTTGATCAAGGGGTGTGAGAAAAGGGGCTGCCCAGATGGTAAAATGAGCAGAGATAGCAGAGGCATGAATTTTAATAGAAGAAAAAGAGAGGCCACTATGTAGTAGGTCAGCTAATTAATCCAGGATGAAAGGGAGGGAGGGCTGTGTCGTATTGGCTCCCTTAGCCTGAATCCAGTTGCAGAAACTTTTCCATTTGTCAGCATAAGACTTTCTAGTGCTAGGGCATCTGGCCTTATGTATAACATCTAGAACTTGTTTACTGAGGCTGGCAGATTGATCGGGGGTTAGGGAATAAGCCAAGCTGCCAAATTGAGTGTCTGCAATTGGGGATGCATGAATTCCCTTTCCCTCTCAGTCAGGAGGTTTGGAAGATGTCATGGTGGCAGTGGGGATAGGCTGCGCAGCAAGGGGTACCAGTGCTGGCAAAGCCAGTCTGAAGCTACAAGAATCATCCTTGGTTTTTCCTCCTTTATTTTGAGCAGTGCCCTGGGGGTGAGAGGTAGTGGAGGAAAGGCATAGACCGAGAGACTGACTCAGGGGAAGGACAAGGCATCCACTTTCCAAGCCATGCAGTGATGCTCCCTGGTGCAGAATTTGCTGAGCTGATGGTTGGTGTGGGAGGCAAAGAGGTCAACCTTTGGGGTGCCCCATTTCTGAGTTATTAAGGTGAAGGTAATTCTGTTGAGCTGCCACTTGTGTGGGTCCAGAAGATTTCTGCTTAATTGGTCTGCCAGAGAGTTGAGAGAACCTGGTAGGACTTGTGCTAACAGGTGGAGACGCATGGCAGAGGCTGTATGCCAAAGGCTCATGGCCAGTCTGCATAGAGGGTAGGAGTGAGTCCCTCCCTGCTTGTTGATATACCACATTACAGTGGTGTCTGTTTTGATCAGGAGAGCCCCTGGGGAGAGAAGGGGCTTGAAAGCTATCAAGGCATGCTGGACAGGCATCATCTCTTTTTGGCTAATGTGCAGAGGGATTTGCTGTGGGCTCCATTGGCCATGTATGCACCTGCCATCCAGGTGTGCACTCCAGGCATAGTCTGATGCATCTGTGGTGTGGGTCTGGGTGGCAGGGGGTGGTGAGAAAAGTAGTCCCTTGTTGTGGGAGCATGCTGTTACCCACCAAAGAAAATCTTTTCTGAGGCAAGGAATTATAAGTATGAGAATCTCCAGGTCTTTAGAGTGTTGACACCAAAGGTTTTTTAGGTACAACTGAAGTTTCCTCATATGCAGTCTGGCATATGGAATGAGCAGTATGCAAGATGCCATAAACCACAGAGCTTGTAGGATCTTCCTTGCAGATAGTCTGGTGGCTAGTTGAGAGTAGTAGGCTGTCAGGAAATTTTGCTTTTCTGGTATAAGGAAGGCCATCTGGGAAGCTGTGTCTAGGCTTACTCCCAGGAATATAATCCTTTGAGTGGGCACCTGTTTGGATTTCTTTTCGCTGATTGTGTACCCTAGGGAGGTCAGTAGGGACTTTACAAAGGCCAGGTGCTCGAGCAGCTTTTCCCAGCTGTCTGCCTGAATTAGGCAGTTATCTAAGTATGGGTAAATCTGGATATTCCTTTGTTTGCAAAAGGCAATGGCCGGAGCCAGACATTTTGTGAAAACTCTGGGAGCAGTAGATAAATCAAAGGGAAGTGCAAAGAACTGAAAATACTGAGGTCATTCCCTGAAACGGAGACATTTCCTCTATGATTCCCTGATAAGAATATGGAGGTAGGCCTCTTTTAGATCTAGGGTGGCTAGCCAAGCATCCCTGGAGAGCATGGATAGCAGCTGCTGGAGGGTGAGCATTTTGAATGTTGGGATCACCAGGAAGGTGTTTAGAATGGATAGATCAAGGATGGGGCGCCAGGTGCCCTCTTTTCTGGGTACCAGAAAAAGTCTGGAATAGAAACCTTGGCCTCTCTGTTCTGCAAGAATATGCTCTACTGCCCTCAGAGAGCAGGGAAAGAACTCGCTTTTGCACCTCTGCTCATTGGTTTGGAGGTAGATCTGGGAACCCTTTTGGGGTAGGAAGGGTGTGGAAAGAAAATTTGTATCCTTAGGACACTATGCTGAGAACCCAGAAGTCATTGGTAATGGTGGCCCATGTGCTTGCGTGAAAGGAGACTTTTCCTCCTAGGGGTAAGTGAAGGTGGGCAGGGGGAGGGGGTGGTGGAGGTGAGTCATTGTGAGTTCTTACCATAAGGGGGCAGCTTAGAACTCCCTGGTTTTGAAGTGGAGGTAGTCCACTGCTTAGATCGCTGCATTCCCTGTGGCTGCTGTCTAGGGGGGGTCTGGGCTGGACTGGCTTAGTGGGAGCAGGAAAGAACCAATGCTTGGTGGGACAATGCCTGCTGAGCCTGGGTGGCTAGACCTTAAGAAATCCTTAACTATCTGATAGATTTTGCTTTTTCTTCCATCTTTTTTAAGACCTCTTCTGCCTTAGTGCCATGTAAGTTGTCTTTGTGCAAGGGGGCATCCAACAATTTAGATTTGACATGGTCTGGCAAGGGCTGTTCCTTAAGCCATGCATGCCTTCTAATGACAGATCCGGTGACTGCTGCCCTGCAAGAAACTTCAAGGGCATCAAAACCACAGTGCAAGGTATGTTTAGTTACTTGACTTGCAGAATGCATTAACTCTTCTAACTCTTTAGATTCTGCGCAAGCAGGAAAGGAAGACATTTTTGTTTGAGGATTTCCAGGGCATGTTGCTGAAATTTTAGCATATGGAACTGACAATTTAGTGCCCTGATAGCAACAGTAGCTGAGGTGTATACTTTTTACCCCATCTGTCTAGTGCTCGGGAATCCCTATCGGAGGGGGTGGGAATCTTAGCAGAGGTTGCTTTAATCCCTTTAGGCCCTTGAGAAATTACCTCAGGGTCAGCTGTAGGATTTTTAAAAATAAATTTGAGAGAGTCAGGGACTCTATAGTACCTGTTTGGTTTTCTGGGTGCAGGCGGCCAGCTGGATTCCAGGAAAACATCTTCCACAACATCCAGGACTGGGGGGATAGCCAAGGGTCTGTACTGTGGAAGATCTAAGAATTCCCCGGTCTCTTTTTAGACTGAGGGTAGTCTTGACTCTCCCACTGGAAATGCTCCCTTAAGGTATGAAGGGTTTCCCCAAAGGAAAAAATCCTCTGGGGGAGAGGCCGAAGGGATGGAATCCTCTACATCGAATCCTCATAAGTAGAGATGGGTTGCATGTCTTCATATTCAGATGCCTCAGAGTCATCTGACTCTTGTTCAGACAAAACTACACGGGGCAGATCTCTTTTCCTTTTGGAGGGGATAGCTTGGCTTCCCCTGATCAGCACGACAAGGTCTTCCACCATTTTAAGCATTTGAGACTGAGGCAAGGAAGCAGGTGCCTGAGATTGGCTTGGTTTCTTGGGTGTGGTTCGTACCCCGGGCTTAAGAAACTCAGTAGTTTTCGAAAGAACGGTAGCCGCGAAAGAAGATGTCAGTTTGTGTCGAGAATCAGTAGTGCGAAGGATTTCCTCGGAAGCTGGTGCCTGCTCAGCAGCTCCAGACCCATCCAAGGTAGAGATGACTGCAGGATCCTTATTCAAAGAACGAGTTTTGCGGCATACCAGACTCTGAAAGGGTCTCAGTAGCGGCTTGCGAATCCATAGAAGCAGGCATCAGGGGCTGCGAAAGCACCTCACTTAGGACCGGAGATCTGAAGACTAGCTTAACAGAAGCATTGTCAGTAGGTTTGGACCTGTGCGGTCTGTCTCTGTCTTTATCTTTTCATTTTTTTCAGATCATCTGCTGTTAGATGGCTTACTGAAGCCATATCGGAGTTTGAGGACTGTAAGCAAAAATATCTAGCTACAATAAGGGCCTGATGACAGACAGTTCTGGCATTGAACAAAGCATAGAAGTGACAGCAGGCGACATCGTGGTATGGGCCTAAACAAGTGACCCTGTAAGAATGAAAGTCTCGGTGTGTTATTTGTTTTCCACAGCCAAGATAATTGGTAACTTTTTCTGACATCTGTTAGTGCAAGAAAAAAGGATCCCCAAAAGGGTACTTTGCTTTAGAAGACTTTCAGCTTCAAATCGGTAGACGAAACTTGGGTAGCGGCTGACCGGCACTCATGCGAACTGCTTCTGCTTCAGGCTCCATGGCAAGAAAGACAAATGTAATGGCGTCGGCTGCCTTACTTTATACTACTGACTACCTGATGTCAGTCCTGAAGCGACAGCAACCATCGCAGAAATACTAAGCCTCTGGTATTCGGACCGGCCGAGGGCTACCCTGGCAGGGATAACCCAAATGTGATGACTGCAACAGTGAAACATGAAGAACATCAGCTGAAGAAGGTAGAGGTGATGGAAGTGCGTGAGAAGGGTGGTAGGATGCACACTGTGGGACAGATGAAGAAATGAGGATGTAAGAACAGAAGCCAAAGTAGCTCTAACTGCACAAAAGATCAGAGAGAACAGACTACGGTGGTTTGGATATGTGCAGAAAAGCAGAAGACAACCTGGTGAGGAAGATTTGGGACAGACAGGAAGAAGGTAAGAGGAAGCGAGGAAGTCCAGCAAAGAGGTGGATGGATTGCGTGAAAGAAGATCTGCGACAGTCAGACACGAGTGTTGAAGAAGGCAGGAGTGTGGCAATAAATAGAGAGAGTTAGCAACAGTTAACATGATACCCCAACCGCATGTAGGAAAAAAAAATGGGAAAAAGGTGGCCGATGATGATAATGAAGAGCCCTGATCCTACCAGAACTCTCAACCTTTCCTTCAAAAAACAGAAAGGAAACTAAAAATCTGGGACAAAATGCCCCAGATAAAGGAAACCTTTTAAAATATTGGTATTGATAACGCTTAAAAAGCTGACTGAGCAAAAAGGATTTTTATTCTCTGAAAATTACAAACTATTTAAAATGCTTGACATTCAGTAAATGAGATTTGTACTGTTCCGTGTCAAACTCTCATTTTATACGGGAAGAGTAAAATTTGAAGGCAAAATAAGGGACAGGTGTACACAATGAGCTCAGTTATTGACAACTATAAATAAAAAAACAGGTCAATGAAGTACTAAACCCAAACTGGTATGCAGCCAGTCATATAGGTTTTCTTGCTTGCACAAGTTTGTATGGCAGATGTTTTACTGTAAACCAGTTATAAAACATTTACCTCCACTTTTACCAATAAAAGAAGTAAAATACAGGGAACCCTACACAGTAGTCTTAGATTTTGAGAACGCGTGTTGCACAAAATACTGCTTCCATAAATGTGACATCACCTTTCTAAACACCTGCTGATCTCTCACATGGTGCGCTGTTATGAACTGTCATGTTCATCTTATCTGCAATTACTAGCAGTTCTGTGCTTTACAGGTGTTCTGAAATGGATTTCAGGTAAGGAGTCGAATTCAAGAAAAGAACATGAATGCCAGCTAATAAACGCAGGACAGCTCAGCCTACATCCTCTAAGGATAAGTTGATACACTCTAAGCAATTTTTGCTTTCTTTACAGTCCACATGATGTGCAACATGATTGGCGGTATGTGTGGTGAGGATTCATCTACCACTGCTAAAGCTACAAAAATAACTTGATGTAAGCCACTTTTTAGTGCACCTCAAACCATTTTTTTTTCGGGAAGGCATGCTTTCACATGTACTTCCCATACTTGTACATACTCATTTATCGGCTGCACAATGAGGGGTGTAATCAGCAAATGCTGCTGTGACTTTTGGTGAATTTACTGTAGCACTGGGACTCTTAGAAAGAATGCTTAAACAATCGACCGGCTCCGAAAAGGTCCCCCTCCCATAATTCTTAAAAAAAAAAAAAAAAAAAAAAAAAAAAATCCAGATCCCTGATGGCAGAAGAGTGGAAAACAAACAAAAAAAAATACAGATCCCTGATGGCAGTGGAGTGGAAAACAAACAAAAAAATACAGATCCTGATGGCAGAGGAGTGGAAAACAAAAAGGCATCTGGGAAACCATTGCTTTTACGTAAATAAGAAATCAAAGCCCTTGGGCAAAATCTTAAACATTTTGTTCAGAAGTTTTAGCAGTTCATCTTCTTATCACTTTCCACTATGATTTATTCAACCATAACTGACTTTTTTGACAAAAACTTCAGAATGAGTTAAAAAGATCACCTCATTGACCACTTCTGCTAAGTCTGTACCCAATACACAAGTTGAAGTTGAGAATCCTAATTAACACACAGCCATTGGCTTTCTTATTATAATTCTTACTTTTAAACATACCCAAATCAGCTATGCAATAACAAATATGTTATGATTTTCCTCTAAGGACAATTATTTACAGTTCATTACAATTATGAAATCAATCAATCATAAAATACAATTGAAAACAATTAAGACATGTAAAAGTAATTTTCAGAACTGTGAAGTATTAAGTTCAAATGGCTAAGCTCTGCTTGACACTGTCTAATGGAAAATTAGTGCACAGTTCACCAGTTAGAATGTTACACCAATGTTTGAGGAACCAAGCAGACAAGTTTTATGAAAATGTATTGTGCTGCTATGTAGCAGTGGGAATCATCTGAAAAGACTATTACTTGTTTTAAGGATTAGTATATAGACATGTAAGGTTAAAGGATGAATCTGGGATGTTTGTGTGAATGAATTAAGTGCCCAGAAAGATCACAGCCTCCTTCCACAACTTCTTTATTCAGTTCTATATCTCTGAAACGGAGAGAAACAGGTACACTTAAATTCTGATCAGGTGAGTGGACTATTCAGTGGTAGATTTCCTCCAGCCACACAGTAAAATGATACATGACACAATGATACCAATAAGGTCACTACTTAACTGGACAAAGTTGCTGTCAGACACTGACACTAGTGAGGTCTTTTCTATTCAGCATGTAAATGTTTTTGCCGCACGCCCACTTTATTTAAGGAGTTCAAACTGTATTAATGTGCATTAGTTATTTGCTACTAGTGTTTCATCCGTTTTATGCACAATGCTGTCTCAGAAAAAATACTTATCAGCTAATAGTGATATTACATCATCTTTATCAATTCTTATATAATACTGTTCTGGTTATCTGTTTCTTTATATTTACTTCAGTTATTTTACATGATTCATAATTGAAAATGAGCCCTAGTAAGTCCAGCTCACTTTCCTGTAAAATAAAAATAAACTTTTATCAAGCTGTACAATTACAACTGTATATAACCAAATGATGCAAGGAGGAAGTTTGTACAACATGAACATTAGGAAGGGAAGAATCCTGTATTAATCAGTATGCTCCACTTAAGCATGCTTCATATATGGCTGTTAATATTGAGGATTATAAGCAGATTGCCGATCATAACCGGTTTATTATGTGTTCAAAACATGCATGTCAAGAAATTCACCTTGAGAGCACAGCTCAAGGGGTGAATCTTGGTATCCATGTTGAGAACATACAATAAAGGTTTATGATCAGAGGCCCAATCATAAATCTTTGTAGTCCATGGAGTTTTATCTGCTAAATGTATTGCGACATACAAAAAGAAAAAAAGTGCTAAGTATTTTCCCTGCTATCAAAGCAGTAAAGCTCTTAGTAAAAGCTGTCAGAAAGGCAGTTTAAGGGATTCTGTTATGTTAGAAAAAGTCAGGGATACATACCCAGCACAGACAGCAGACAGAAACAAATTTGTTTTTTATTCTTCCACTGTCGTTTGCTGGTCAGTACTGGCAGATTTCACTGCCTGGCACAATACCTGATCTTAACAAGCGAAGCAGGGGGTGCTTAACATTTGTTAAGATCATGTCTCCCACTGTAGAAGCACTTATAATTTGTCTTTTTCCAGATATCAGGGGGTAATTCACCATTCTCCATGCACTACAAAGTCTTTAAGGGCTGCTAAACTAAAATGGTGACAAGTAGAGGGATAGACCTGAAGAGATGAAATGTGGAGGGCTATCAAATGGAGTAAGAAAGATTAAGGGGCAGTACCTCTCTTTAAAGCCTTCCTAAAAGAACACCTAAATAAATCATGGTTATGCACATGCATAACCCCAAGGCTAATACACAATCTGCCCTCTTATACCTACTTTATGTTAACATGTCCACTACCATTAAGTACCATCAAGACCGAAGTAATATACCATACTACTTTTATCTATCCTTATGAACTAATATAAACAGTACATATATTCTTCCAATTCAAACATTAAGAATGCTTTTGTGCAAATTTATCACTGAGGTAGTGACACCATGTTAAAAGTCTTATCAAATTTGTAAAAGTCTTGTCAAATTTATAATTGTGTAAATTTTTATCAAGATAAAAAACAAGTACAGGCACCAAAAGGATGTCCACAAAGTCACATACCAAGCAATAGTCAGAAGGAACAGCTGTTTATTTAAAACATAAGCGCAACACTCCCCACAGCGTTTTCGTCAACAAGACTTCTTCAGATGTATGAATAAATGCATCACAAGCTGCTACTGCCTCTTTTATACCTCATTATCCCTTAATTACATAAATGTTTAATGAATTAAAACAAATGCAGTTAAACAGATCATAAAAGCAGTTTAAAAACAACCTAACATGTTCCTATATAAATACTAGTACATCAATACACAAATATACAAACATATAACTATAGGAATAAAAGTGTTTAAATATATAAATATAAATGCTTAAATGTGTATATAAAAATATATATAAAATGCATTATTAAACTATTTAATCAAAATGAATTACATAAATAAACCTATATACTAAAGTGCATGAAGTAACATTCACCTAAATACAAAATGAATAGGCTAGACACATAAATTTCATTAAACATGTATTAAAAACCTATTGCAACGTTGTCATTAAACATGTATTAAAAACCTATTGCAACGTTGTCATAAAACAGAGACCACACAAGTTACAATTTTGCAGCTCTCATTTTCAATATAAGGGCAATAGATGAATGTTCAAGTCCCGGGGTCCTATTGACCTCTAAAAGCAGTTGCCAATATAATTCCCTTACCTCAATCCTGGTCTCCCATGGATCCCCCCTCACATCCTGATCCACCTTTTCAAGCACAAAAAAAAACATCTTGCCTGTGTGCATGCTAAGGTATGTTTATAAAGTGCATTGTTATTATCTTGAGTAGTAATGGCATTAAGATGCTCCTCAATCCTTCTTTTTAATTTACATGTAGTTATTCCAACATAAAATGCTGCACATTGTTTACATATAGCTAAATAAATCAAACCTTCACTGCAACAGCTGGAAAAGCTATCACTTTTAATCGTATAACCCCTCTCTGCAATAAGAAAAAAATACAGTGGAAAAGGCACTCCTAAAACAACCAAGAAATACAGTCAAAAGTGCCCTGTATGGAGAATGAAAGTACTGAGGTATATTCCAAGCTGTTTATTACAAACACGAACAAAACTCCACAAATGGTAAATACACAAACGCCTTTACAATACACGTGTTTTCATCTCAGTAATCAGACTTCATCAGATGACCAGTGTTACATTAGATTTAGTCATTTATACATTAATTAATAAGCAGTCAACCAATACAATTACAGCAAAAAACTTTAGAAAACCAATGACATTTACACGAAAACCAATATTAAAATACAACCTCATAAATATTACACTTTTCCATTAAAAACATTCTAACCATAAATAAATAATCCTAATAAAATTGATTAAAATCCTAATAAAATTGATTAAAATATTTAAAACATTCATTTGTGTTTAGTGCATAAAAATTAAATATATATACTAACCACATTAATTAATCATATACATTTGTCTTCTTTCTTCTTCTTTCGGCTTTTCCCGGTTAGGGGTCAAAGGAAATATTGCCATCTACTGGCCAAAAATTTAATTGCAACCAAAGTTTTTAAAGTTTTGCAGATCTTAGTTTCAATAGTGGCAAGATAAGACACAATCATTCAGCCCAGGGAAGTTTCCGGCATCAAGGGTAACTTGCCACCACAGCTCCCTGAATTCTATCCTCTCTTCCCATGGACCTCCCCTCATGTCGTTCTTAATCTGTTCCAATACTAAGGAGGAAAATTCTGCTTTTACACAGGACTTAGTGTTTTTATACAAGGCACTAGTTTCTTTCTTTACTGTGATGATATAATTATGCTCGTAGATCCTTCTCCTTAACATTGTTTCGTTTTTTCCGACATAGAAGGATCTACATTCTGAACAGACAACCAAATAGACTATTCCTTTGGTCTCACAAGTATAGTAATCACCATTATCTATCCATCTTTTTCTGTTCTCGAGGTAAATTTTATCTGTATTCATAATGTTCACACATTGAGAGCAGTGCCCACACTTATATGTCCCTAATCTCCTTTTGTTATGAGTGGGTTTGTTACTCCTATACTCAAGTATATTCTTGAGACTCTGGGAATTCTTATAAACTACCTTGGAAGGGAGATTGGGTATTTTATCCAAATCTGAAAGAGCCACAAATCTACTCCACTCTTTATTAAAAGATTTTTTTAGTGGTGTCATTCAAGGCATTATACTCCAAAATTATTGCTTGTTTATAGGTAATATTTTCATTGTTTTTATTCTTCAATGTTTCACTGCCATTAACTTGTTCTTTATGTCCTTGTATGAGTTTAAACCTAGTACTTCTTCCTTCTAAAACCTCCCCATTGATTTTATTTATAAATTCCAGGGGGTAACCTCTCTCAGCAAACATCTTTTCCAGTAAATCACACTCCATCCAGAAATCAGTATCCAAGCTTGTCATGAGACTCCCCCAAACAAACTGACCCTTTATAATGTTTTTCTTACAATGTGGGGGGGTGTGCACTCTGAAAATGGAGAAAAGAGTTACAAAACGTAGATTTCCAGAAAATCTTAGTTTCAAACTTGTTGTTCATCTTGTACACCTCTAAATCTAAATATTGTAGATTTTCATTAGACACTTTGTATGTAAAATTCAGGAAATTAGTAGTACCTTTCATATAATTCATAAATTCTACAAACTTCTCCTTACCTCCCGTCCAAAAAATAACGATGTCATCAGGGAACCTCCTATAGAGGTTCCAACAGGAGGTATATTCAGAGTTTAAAATATATTTTTCTTCCCATTTTGCCAATACTAAATTGGCGTAAGTGGGGGCACACGCTGCCCCCATTGCCACCCCTTGAATTTGCTGGTAGAATTCCCCACTGAAACAAATAAAATTATACTTTAGTACCATATTCATTAAAGACACACACAATAATTTATCATTGTGAGTTAATTCCTGGTCCTCAAAAACGACCTCCTCAAACATTTCCATGCCTGAGGAGTAAGGAATACAAGAAAATATATCAATGGTTACAAATAGGAGGTCTTCGTGGTACAGTTCCATTTGTTATTTCCCTCAAGAGATCTCATGAATCTTTCAGAATAACTTTCCTTTTAACCCACAAATGCTTTAATTTTGTATCTACATATTTAGCAAGAGGGTGAGTTTTTGACCCATCAGCCGAGACTATGGGTCTCAAAGGTGGGTCTCTCTCATTCTTATGAGTCTTTGGGATCCCAAAAATTGCGGGTAACCTAGGTTTGTCGACTTTCAAGTAGGAAAGAATTTTCTGGTCAATAAGTCCTTCATACAACATATCATTTAAGCCTATATCAATTTTATTATAGGCTATGTTCACTTCATTCTTAGATGCATTAGAATATCTAAACTCATCTCTTAGTATCAAATTCATATATAAATGCTTAAATGTGTACATTATATATATATATATATAAATGCATTATTAAATTCTTTAATCAAAATGAATTGCATAAATAAACCTATATACTAAAGTGCATGAAGTAACATTTACCTAAATACAAAATGAATAGGCTAGACGCATATAAATTTCATTAAACATACATTAAAAACCTATTGCAACATTGTCATAAAACAGAGACCACATAAGTTACAATTTTGCAGCTCTCATTTTCAATATAGGGGTAATAGATAAATGTTCATTAAGTCCCGGGGTCCTACTGGCCTCTAAAAGCAGTTGCCAATATAATTCCCTTACCTCAATCCTGGTCTCCCAGGGACCCCCCCCCCCTCACATCCTGATCCACCTTTTCAAGCACAAAAAAAAACATCTTGCCTGTGTGCATGCTAAGGTATCTCATCAGTCAAGACACTTTTAAGTATCTTTGTATGGAGAAGCCTAGAATACCTTCTATCTTTGGGATCCCCAAGGTGCAAAAAAATCTTGAGGATCCCCCCATGAGACCTATTGTGGCTGCCAATGGGTGCAAAACCTACCCCCTTGGCTAAATATTTAGATTTTAAACTAAAAAGTATTTGGACCAATGCTAGTGGAATACGTAAAGATTCCTGGGATTTCCTTAGGAGTATTACAAAAGATATGTATTCAGATTCTCTTATTTTTGTCACATTAGACATACATGATTTATTTAATGTAACCCCCACAAAACTGGTATGGAGTGGTTCCAGGAGGCAATCCATCAATATGGAAAATTGGACCATAACACTTTTTTTAGTATACACAGAACTCATGGATCTAGTTTTGGAGCATAATTTCTTATTCTTCGAGTGTGAATTCTTTAGGCAGATTCAGGGCGTAGCTATGGGGGTATGTTGTGTCCCCACCTATGCCAATATTGTACTTATGGTATGGGAAGAAAGGTTTGTTCTTCACTCTGAGCATGCCCAATATTGGGTTTATTATAAACAATACTTGGACAATATTTGTCTTTTTTGGAAGGGTAATGAAACTAAACTTATGGAATTCATACAATATTTGAATCAGAGTACAGAATTTCTAATATTTACACACCATATTTCCTATGAAGAGATGAATTTTTTGGATGTTACAATAAAAAAAGACAAAGAATTACAGGAATTTGCATCAGTGGTATATAGGAAAGAGACTTTGCCTAATTCCTATTTGTACTTCACCAGTTCTCATCCCTTTAAGCAGAAAAGAAGTATTGTAAAGGGACAATTTATTTGCAGTTGTAGAATGACCTCTAAAGATGTGGATTATGAATGTGAAAATACTAAAGTAAAGGGATATGTTTCTTGCTAGGAAATACCCTAGGGAATTGATAGTAGAGGTCATGGCTGAGGTGAAGGCAGGAAGAACTGGCAGATTTTGCCCTATTCTGGGGGGTGAAAGGGTGGATACTCTCCACGGGCAGATTTCCCCTATGGATACTCATGTTATACCGAACCATCCAGACAATCAAGGGGATGGTGTTTTGGGGGGCAACTATGTTATGTTTTATAATCAGGATACCCCCAACATTAGAAATATCATTTCCCAACATTGGAGTAAGTTTGGTTGCTACTCTGAGTTGGAAGTACTGTTTAAAGCTCCTTTTAAGTTTACATACAAGAAAGGAAGGAACCTAAAGAAATTATTGGAAAGAGATTACAAGTTAGCCCATAGAAAAAGAATAGGATCTTACAAGTATGGATTTTGTGCCCAGTGTCCATTTATTTTAAACCAGGATTCGGTGTGTATTGCAGAGAGGGGTTATACGGTTAAAAGTGATAGCTTTTCCAACTGTTGCAGTGAAGGTTTGATTTATTTAGCTATATGTAAACAATGTGCAGCATTTTAAAAACTACACGTAAATTAAAAAAGGACTTACGAACATCTTAATGCCGTTAGAACACAAGATAATAACAATGCACTTTACAAACATACCTTAGCATGCACACAGGCAAGATGTTTTTTTTTGTGCTTGAAAAGGTGGATCAGGATGTGGGGGGGGGTCCCTGGTAGACAAGGATTGAGGTAAAGGAATTATATTGGCAACTTCTTTTAGAGGCCAATAGGACCCCGGGACTTAATGAACATTTATCTATTGCCCCTATATTGAAGATGAGAGCTGCAAAATTGTAACTTGTGTGGTCTCTGTTTTATGACAATGTTGCAATAGGTTTTTAATATATGTTTAATGAAATTTATATGCGTCTAGCCTATTCATTTTGTATTTAGGTGAATGTTACTTCATGCAACTTAGTATATAGGTTTATTTATGTAATTCATTTTGATTAAAGAATTTAATAATGCATTTTTATATACATTTTTTTATATACACATTTGAGCATTTATATTTATATATTTAAACACTTTTATTCCTATATTTATATATTTGTATATTCATGTATTGATGTACTAGTATTTATATAGGAACATGTTAGGTTGGTTTTAAACTGCTTTTATGATCTGTTTCTTTAATTGCATTTGTTTCAACTCAAACAATTATGTAATTAAGGGATTATGGGGGTATAAAAGAGGAAGTAGCAGCTTGTGATGCATTTATTCATACATCTGAAGAAGTCTTGTTGACGAAAACGCTGTGGGGAGTGTTGCGTTTATGTTTTGAATAAAAAGCTGTTCCTTCTGACTATTGCTTGGTACGTGACTTTGTGGACCTCCTTTTGGTGCCTGTATTTGTTTTTTGTTGGTTATCAGTATCTTCAGGCACCTTGCCTCATTGTTTTCTTTGTTATCAAGATAAACATGTAATGTATTCACTGTATACTTGTGTCTATTAATTTTGCTTATAAGTCCTTGTGTAAAGTGTTATCACAGTTAAGCTAGCAATGTACTCACTGTATACTTATATACTGTAGTTTGCTTGTAAGGCTTGTAATTTTCTAAAATTGTGGAGCTTTTCTCCCCAGGTCTCCAGTGAAAATGGGTCTTGTGACCCAGTTGGACTATCCCGGTTAACAAATGTCAAATAAATAAACAAACATGGGGAAATGAAGGGGGACAAGTCATGCAAGTAGTTTCAGGAAGAAAACTGCTGAAACGCAAGAATACATCCTGGAAAGAGATATGGATATAAAAGGAATTACAAAAACAAAAAGAATGGATATTACAGGGAAAGAATAAAGCTCTGAAGGTGCACCAGAGTGAAGTCTACTTCAATCCATTACCCTTCTCTGTCATGTGCCAAGAGCAAGTTATTAAGCTATCCTGTTTATCTCACCCCCTTCATCTGCACTATTACGGAATCTTAGATTTTAGTCCCTTCTGTAGTCAGCCTTGTACCACTAGGTATTTTGAGGCAGTCTAGCAACAGTCTCAGGCTTACCAAAAACTCCTTACTGCTACCTCACAATGATTCAATATGACAGTGTTCCAAGTATCTACTGAACTTGGAGGCTATCTTCACACCTCAGAAGACATTTAGTAAGCACAAGACACCCCGCATTGAGGACCTTCAACTAAACTAATTTACACTAAGGTTGTTAAAAGAGTACTGTCCAAGTAGCTACAATGGCTAACCAAGGAAACCAAGCAACTCTTTAAGCAGACAGAGCTTGATCTCAATACCAAACCACCAAAAATAAAATTCTCTTTAATCTCCTGCTGACAATTAAGAAATCAAGCCAGAAAACAAATCCAAACTGACAAAAAGGCCTATTACACAACAATCCCCCGAAATGTTGGGGAGCCATAAAAAAAAAAACTCCTTAATCCTGGTCAATCTGCAATTCCATTTCCCATCTCTACAAATACATAGCTTCACAATTTAACCAATAATTTATCAATTCAATATTATTCCTAGTAAAAAAAAAAAAAAAAAAAAAAAAAACAACAACAAAAAAAAAAAAGATAACCACAACCCACTAAAAATCCCACCTGAATCTTAAGCTACTCAAACTAAAGCCCACTACCCTTGCTGCTGACCTAACTCCCCAACGACTTTCTCAGGCTGGCACCAGGTGTCACTGATTATCCCATCTCTGTACTAACAGATCCATCTCTGAACAATACATCCCCAAAGCTCTGGAAAATTTCCTACATCATCCCTCTACACAAAGGCAGGTCTTCAACTCACTTCTCTAATTACAGACTAACTTTCATACTACCACCACTAGCCAAAATCCTTGAAAAATGCATACATGCACAGCACCTTGACTACCTAGTAAGTAATAACCTACTCTCTAACACCCAACCTGGTTTTAGACCCAAACATAGCACCATAACCGTATTAATATGTTTTATGAATACCACCAAAGAGCTCAGAAACAATGGCCAACTCGTATCTTCCATTTTCTTCGACATGTCCAAGCTTTTCGGCATGGTATCACACCAAAATCTACTCACAGAATTAGCCTCCTTAAATCTCTCTCAACCTGCTCTAGCCTGGTTTCATGATATTTAACAGACTGACCAACAAACAGTCAAGTGGGGCAAAATGAACTCTCTACCCTCCTGCCTGTCACTGTGGGAGTGCCACAAGGGTATTTACTTGACCCACTGCTTTTCACCATTTTCACCAACAAGCTCTGCTCTGACATGCATCTAGCCACCATAGTACAATATGCAAACAACTACACCCTGATCTAATCAGCTCCATCTCTACCAGCACACCTAGAATACACCCAAAAATCTTTCACTGACATTGAAAACTATCTCACCAAATACCAACTCCTACTAAATCCAAACAAAAAGAATAGTTGTGTAAGAACTTACCATAACCTTAGATGTCCTTCTCTTCTATGTTGCAGTATTCATAACAGTAGGGAGATGCTCCTTGCAGCACCACCGTCTGGCCAGTATACCAAAGTCTTAGTTTAGGAGGGAATGTGTGACGTCGGTTGACAGGGCCATAAACTGACGTTAGGTACAAAAGTGATGTCTGCATGTACCCTCATCAGAATTGGTTTGCCGCATACTGTAGTGCCTATGAGGTTTGACCAGGAGGCTCCTAATGTGAGACCCTTAGACTTACATGTAGGCCAGTCCCAGGGCAGTAGGATGGCTGTGTAGGTAGAGACTGGGGGGATGATGGCAATGTGCCATCAAGAGATACCTGGGATAGTAGTTAGAAAGAGACAGGGGGTAGGAGGGTGGGACTGAATACTGCAACATAGAAGAGAAGGACATCTAAGGTTATGGTAAGATCTTACACAACTATTCTATGTCCTTCTATTCTGATGTTGCAGTATTCATAACAGTAGGGAGCATACCAGTGCTTTAAGTATGAACCTGGGAGAGTAAGGGTTCTTGTGGTCAAGCAGACCCTGTAGGGATAGTCCTGGCAAACCCAGCTCTAGCACGGAATGCTATGTCCGGTTTGTAGTGTTTGGTGAAGGTGTGTACTAAGGTCCAAGTAGCTGCTTCTAAAATAGAAGAGGAGTCTATGGCTTTGAAGAAGGCAGTAGAGGAAGCAGCTGCTCTGGTGGAGTGGGGTTTAATATTGCTTTGTAAGGATTTCCCATGGTGGGAGTAGCACAAGGAAATGGACTTTGAGATCTAGGAGGCAATGGTCTGCTTAAATACAGTTTTCCCTCGGGCTCTGGAATGGAAGGAAATAACTGATCTGACTTCCTGATGTCTTTGGTTATGTCTAAGTAGTATCGAAGTTGTCTGTGTACATCCAGGGAATGTAGGGTCCTTTCTGAGGCATTTTGTAGATGAGGATAGAAAACAGGTAGGTTAATGGATTGATTGAAAGAGAGTTCATTAACTACCTTGGGCATGAATGAAGGGTTGGTCCAGAGGACAACTCTGCCCTTGTGGAAAACAAGGTAGGGGGATGTGGCTATAAAGGCTTGGATCTCTGAAACCCTCCTGGCAGAGGTGAGGGCAACTAGCAGGACTGTTTCAATGTGCAAAGTTTCAGGAGTACAGAAGGTGCTGGCTCAAAGGGGGGGGGGGCAAGGTTAGTTTATCTAATACATAGTTTAGGTCCCATGGTGGAGGGATGGGTTTCCGTGGGGGTTTGATATGGAGGACTCCCTTTAGAAAAAGTTGGCCTTCCAGTCAGGATGTCAGGGGTGGTGAAAATGGTCAGAAGTCAGAAATGGCAGATAAATGGACTTTGATTGAGGAGTATGTTAGTCCTGTTTGGAGCAGCTCACACAAGTAGTATAGGACCCTTGGAATGGATACAGTTAGGGGGTCCTGCTTGTTCCTATGACACCAGTTGGAAAACCTAAGCCATTTAGCTACATAGTTTCTCCTAGTACTAGTTTATTTTGCCTCCTGTAGAACATTGAGTATGTTCTCCAAATAAAGGTGTCTGTAAGGGATCAGAATTCTACCAACCATAAAGTCAATTTTAGGTTACTTGTGGGTGTAGCAGGGACCCCTTGTTCTGTGTGAGTAGGTCTAGACGGTGGGGTAACCTGTGGTGATTGCCCTTGGCTAGAGACAACAGGAGGGAAACCAATGCTATCTTGGCCAATAGTGGGTCACCAGTAGAATTTTTGGTTTGTCCTTCTGAATTTTTAGGAGGACTTTCTGGATTAGAGTGAAGGGGGGAAAGGCGTATAGGTACATCCCCCCAAAAAAAGGAGGTGTCGTCCACCTTCCAAGCTTGTGGATGTGGGTTCCTTGTGCAGAAGTTGGGCATCTGCCTGTTGACTGGGGAGGCAAATAGGTCTGCTTGAGGAATACCCCACCTGTGTATCAAATCTAGGAAAACCTCTCTGTGAAGCATCCATTCGTGAGAGGGGACTGCGTTTGTTTGCCATAACATTCTGTTCTGAGGAGATATACATGGCTAATAAGTGGACTCTCGAGGGAAGCTGCTAGATTCCAAATCTGGATGGCCAGGCTGCATAGTGGGGTAGGACCTGGGCCCCCCTTGTTTATGTACCACAGGGCAGTCATATTGTCTGTGATTACTTTTAGGGTTCCTGGTAGGATAGAGGGCATGAATGTTATAAGGGCTAACAGCAGGGCTCTCATTTCCTTGTTGTTGATGTGGTCTTTCACACCTCGTACTGAAAGGTGTTGCTGATTTGTTTGTAACACTGCACCCCAGCCTAGATCCGAAGCATCTGTTGATAGCTGTTGTAGTGGTGCTGGAATCCAAAGGCGAGTCCCCGGGTAGGTCTGCATTGCAGATATCCACCAGTGGAGCTCTCCTTTTAGGCATAGGAAAAGTGGAAGTGAGGAGTCCAAGGGTCGTGAATGTTGGGTCCATAACTTTTTTTTTTTTTTTTTAACACCTATTGCTTGAATTTTGCGTATGTGGAGCCTTGCCAAAGGAAGCATGGGTATAAGGGATGCCATGTGGCCTAACAGTCTCAGGAAATCCCGAGCTGTCAGGGTGGTTTTGGTATGGATCTGGTTGAAGTACAGACAAAGTTCCTGAATCCTTTGTGCTGGGATGAAAGCCTTCATGTAGTCTGTGCGAAGTTTGCACCACAGGAAAATCATGTCCTGTGAGGGAGTCAGGTGAGATTTCTCTACGTTTATAGTGAACCCCAGAAGAGAGAGGGTGTTCAACACCCGTTGTACATGGAGTAGGAGCTGTTGGTCTTGATGCAGGATGAGCAGGTCGTCTAGGTATGGGTATATTTGTATACCCTGGGTCCTGCAACGAAGGGGGCTAGACACTTTGTAAACACTCTTGGGGCAGTGGATAGTCTAGAAAGCAATGCAGAGAATTGAAAATGACAGGAACCTTCTGAAAATCTGAGGAATGTCCTGTAGTCTGGATGAATGGGGATGTGAAGGTAGGCATCCTTGAGATCTAGAGCTACCATGAATTCCTGGGGAGGGGGATTAGAGGCAAGAGATGAGGTAAGGTGATCATTTTGAAACTGGGTACGTGGAGGAAGAGATTGAGAAAGGATATATCCAGAATAGGTCTCCAAGGACCCTCTTTCCTTGGCACCAGGAACATTCTGGAATAAAAGCCTGCATTCCTTTGAGGGGACGGCACCAGTTCTATGGTGCCTTGATTAAGAAGTTGATGAATGATGGGTGGAAACAGGTGGATTTGGTTTTTTGGTGGTTGAGGGATCCCTTGGAAAGGTGGGAGCAACCACCAAGTCATGTAATATCCTCTCTGGATAATGTAGAGGACCCATAGTTCTGTTGTTAGTCCACACCAGGAGCGAAGGGAGAGGATGAGATGAAGGGATAAGGAGGTGTCTGGATGCAGAAGGGGTGAGTCACAGTGGAGGAGGCCTGGGTTGGTCAGGCTGGCTTTGAAAAGGCATAGTAGATGATTTGGAGGAAATCTGGGAGCAGAAGTCTTTCTCAGCTGTCTATGTCTCTGATTGTGGTGCTGAGTGAAAGGATTGCCTTCTTACAAAGGAGGGATTCTGAGGATAATTCCTATGATACCTGGGAATAGGGAACACCAGCAGGTGTTTGAGGTTCTGTAACTCTTTACCCTTCTCTTGCAGGGATTTGAGAAACTCAGCAGAAGCTTGTCCGAAGAGGGCCTTATTTCTAAGGATGCATCCAGAAGTTTAGTTTGAACATCCATGGGGAGGGGCTGTAGTCGTACCCACGAGTAAAGACGAAGCACTGATCCAGAAGCAGCAGCTTTGGATGCAGCCTCCACAGCATCATAGCTGCATTTACTGAAGTGCCTGGTGACCTGAGATGCTGTGGAGAGAAGTGAATTTAGTTGTGCTCTGATAGGAGAATCCTGAACCTCAGACAGAAGGGTGGAAATGGTGTCAAGAACATACCTTGCCATGTGGGTTTGGTAGTTCAGGGCCCTAATGCCCAGAGTAGAGGATGTATATACCTTTTTAACCTGACATGTCCATAAATTTACTGTCTATCAGTTGGATAAAGAGCCGTAGAAGGAGCTGTCTGGATGTCCTATCTGCAGAAACAGCTACAACAGCTGGGTCTGCAGGAGTGTTTTTGTAGAGAAACTGTGTCTCTTGGGGAACCTGTAAAAATGACCAGGTCATTTAGCTGCTGGGGGTTGGGAGTCTGGTAACTGTGAAGCAGCTAGGAATGCATCCTGAAAAGCAGAAAATCAGGCAGTAAGGGAGGCACAGCAGTGGGAGATGGCTGTTCCATTTGCAAAAGGTCAAAGTACCTTTTCTTGGATTCTGAAACCTCAGAGGACTGCCACTTAAAATGTTCCCTCATAAGGGAGATGGTATCTCCAAAGCTGAATTCTTCTCCTGGGGATTTAGTAAAGAGTGCCAAGTTTCATACGGACCTTTTTTGATGGTAAGCGCTAGATGTTTGTCAGATTTTTAGTAATGAATTCCTTGGGGGATTCAATTTGAGTTTCATGGGAGAAAGACTCCTCAGAAGATGAGTATTCTTCCTCAGACACATGGATTGGTTGAAGAGTGAGAGTGGGAGGAAGTTGCAGTGACTGTAATGCCTGAAAAGCTTGAAACAGACCTTGAGAGAAGGATTCCCAGTCAGGCATTTGTGGGGGTTCAGAATGCTTGGTTTTCGGTTTCCTTTTCAAGGGGGTTATATGAGCAGTCAGAAGAGAAGTAGACGTCAGCCTAGCATGAACAGGACGAGCAGGGGCTTCCGAAAACGCGAGCCACGGTTCCCCTCCGCCATCAGACTCTGATGGCTGAATTACCTCAGCGGACGTACCGTCGGTATCCTGCACCCTGGCTTCCATTAAGGTTCCCGGGCCTGCTTTGGTAACTGTTGTCTGAACGGACTCAAGGTCTTCCATCGCCTATAGAGCCTGATGGGATGCGCCTGAGGTGCAGCCTGGGATTCGGGCCTAACTTTTTTCACCTTCTTCTGAGGCGTTTCGTCGGAAGGGCTTACTCCTCCATCCATGCCTAACGGCAAGTGTCTGAGTCTTTGGTCCTCAAGATAAAGATTTAAAATCGCTAATCGACTACGTAGGGTCTTGGGGATGAACGACTTACAGATTGAACAGGATGCATGGTCGTGGGCCTTGCCTAGACAAAAAAACACACTTATCGTGTGTGTCCTTGTGAGGAATCTGTCTCCCACAAGCCCACTTCCCTTTCCTAGCTGGCATGCAAGTCTAAACAGTAAGCAAAATAAGTAAGAAAACCCCACCAGGCACTTATCTGTAACGGTCAAAACGGTCTGGTCTTTAACGATCTGGAATGCGGTCTTCTGAAGAAGCGAGATGCAGAAGTGGAACTGGCAAATGGGCGTCCGATGATCACTGTGGCAGAAAAATTCCTTTGAGGGTATGTGCAGATGTCACTTTTATACCTAACATTGGTTTATGGCCCTGGTAGCCGACGTCACACGTACTCTCCTGGACTAAGACTTTGGTATACTGGCCAGACGGTGGCGCTGCAAGCAGAATCTCCCTACTGTTATGAATACTGCAACATCAGAACAGAAGGACATCTAATGCTATTCTCAAATTATAAAACAGCCACCTCCCCCTTTTACCATCTTCTCCTCCAATAAAACCAAAACTGAACCCGTTGAATACACCAAACTCCCAGGAGTAACAATTGATCCATGGCTAAAAATCTGACAAACATCTAGCGCTTACCATCAAAAAAAGGTCCGTATGAAACTTGGCACTCTTTACAGAAGCAAACCATAACCTACGTACCCCACCCACCATGCCATAGCCAGAACACATTTACACTCCACCCTCCTATACGCTTTCATTTTCACAAATCTCAGAAAAACTGACAGAAACAAACCAGAGATATGCTATAACAAATAGCAAAATTCGCTACAAACTATCCTTTCAGAACTCATCACTGCTCTGTCTTACGCATACTAAATTGGCTAGAATTGCCCACTCTACTATCCCTAACCACTGCCCACTCCCTACTCTATCAACCAGACAACTGCCTTGCACTCAAAAACTTAATTCTACCATACTGTAACTTCAGAACTCTGAGGTCCTATGACAAGTTTCTACTAAAAGTCACAAAGTCTAACAAATAGCTTTGGAGACTCTTCTCCAATCAGATATCCAAAAAATAGAATTCAATACCACAACCCTTGAGAAACACCTCTAATAAGGCCATATTTATGACACTTATCACTTTGCCAACAACTGGCTATGCTGCTGTACTACTCCAGGCTGACCCAAAACAATTTCCTCTCAACTATCACTGCTCATTTTTTCTCCTTTACTATACTAAACCTTTTGCACCAAACACACACACTACTCTATCACTTCATTCTGTTTTTTTCTCGCTCTTCCTTTATCTCACTTTCACTTTAGCTTTCCTTCTCTTCCATAATCCCTTTCTCACTCAGTTTTTTTCCCTCCATCCTATTGCCAGTTATTGCTTTTCCTGGAATAGCACAAATACAGCTGCAACTAAATCTTGTTTTTACAAGAATTGTAATAACTGCATGCTAATTTGGTATCCACAATACTATCTTGTAGCTGAATAGTGTTTTTACAAGAACTGTTACAACGGTCTGCTATCTGGTATTAACAATACTATTTTGTATACTGTACATAATTGTAATTGTATAATTGTAACTGAAATGTATATTGGCCACTGTTGTACTGTCTTCGTCTCCTATGGAACTTTGTTTGCCTTAGTGCTCTACATATCTCATTAGTATTAAATAATGCTGGTCAATATTTGTTTATTATAGTAGTTTTACTCTACTGGAGCTTTTCTCACCGGGCCTCTGCTGAAAAAGGGCCATCAGCCCAGTTGGACACTCCTGGTAAACAAATGTAAAAATAAAAATAAAATAACAGGCAAGTACTGTCACACATACCACATGCTCATCATGTTGGATAAGAACAGTGTGACAGTTGTCTTTGCAGAGCCAGAACCTGGGATATGAAGTACAGCTGTGTTAGAACTTACCATAAAAGTAGATGTCCTACTCATCACTGCTGCAGTATTCCTTACAATAAGGATATTCTGCCGAGTGTATCAGTACATCCGGGTCAGCCTACCAAAGCCTGGGCCCTTTCATGCACTGTACATATGTATGCATGTCCCAAGTCCGAGGAGTAAGGTACATAAGTGACGTACAAGCATCAAACCCTCAGAACTGAACTTCCCCAGAACAGGAGCAGCAAATGAGGAAGGAAAGTAAGATGGTACATGCATATCCAGAAAAAAAAAAAAAAAAAAAAGGGAAAAGAAGTCTCCTTAGCCAGAGCAGAAGAGAAAACCCAACGGGGGGAGGAGGGAATAACAGAATATTTCAAGAGTGATAAGGACATTTACTGCCTAGTTAAGTTCTTATACAGCTGTACTACGTCCTTCCTTATCACTGCTGCAGAATGGGAGGAAGTGGAAGGAATTGAGGAACCCCTCAAAAAACATGGATGATGGAGCTAGCAAAATTTGTACTGACCCTTGAAATCACATTTAACTTAACTAGTGCTAAGCAAAAGTATGCACAGAAAGCGAAGCAGGAGCTTCCAAAATGGATCTAGCATTGAGACCCTTAAAGCTCCATAAGAGGCAACTGCCATATACAAACAGAAGTAGGAAGCTGTTTGCAATGAAGAGAGTAACAAAAGGAAGGTTTAGAAATCCAACAAGAAATAGTTTGTTTCCGTTTTGTGTCCTGAAAAGAAAAGTACAGTTTTGTACCTACCATAAATGTAGATGTTCGAGTGTATATACTGCTGCAGTCATCACACTTGGGGTTATTCCTGCCATCAGGCGGACCCCGCAGTCGGCCGAATCCCAAGTCTTGGTCTGGCGTCGGTTGTCGCTGCTTCTTCCCTGACGTCAGTGCGACAGGGGTATAAAAGAGGCAGCCAACACCATTTTCTTCAGTTTTTCTTGCCCCAGATGTCAGGTGCCCCCAACTAGGAAGGCAATACAAATAACTATGCAAAATACCTTAGTAGATGAACAATAGTACTAACAGTTAGCAAAATACACCATATAGGCATGCATCCATTAGATTGATGTACATGGAGTTGTAAGTAACACCCTGGTATGTAGAGGGGATGGTGGGAGGGTAACCTGGACTGCAGCAGTATATACACTCAAACATCTACATTTATGGTAGGTACAAAACTGTACTATGTTCATCGTATAATACTGCTGCAGTCATCACACATGGGTTGAATCCCAAAGCTATGGATGGGTGGCTGGTACTAAACTGGGTTAGGTGAAGCTAGGATGCCCTGCAGAACTGCAGTGGCAAAACCAGCTGTGGTTTTTGAGTATAATGAAAGGTGGTAGTGCTTGGTAAAGGTGTGCACTGAACTCCAAGTAGCTGCCTCCAGAATGTCCTTGGTTGGAACCCACCTGAGAAAGGCTGCTGAGGTTGCTGTAGCCCTGGTAGAATGGGACCTAATATTAACAGGCACTGCTTTCCCATGGTGCGAGTAGCAAAAACGGATACAATGTGCTATCCATTTGGAAATGGTCTGTTTTGAAATAGCCTTTCCTTGTGAACCTGCAGCATAGGATACAAAGAGTTGGTCAGTTTTTCTGAAGGTCTTTGTCTTATCCAAATAGTAACGTAGCTGTCTGTGAATGTCCAAAGAGTGAAGGAGTCTTTCTCCTTTATTCTGGGGGTTTGGATAAAAGGTGGGTAAATGAATGGTCTGATTCAAAGCCACACTGGATACTACCTTTGGCATAAAGGTAGGGTTAGTTCGTAAAGAGACTCTGTCCTGATGGAAAATGATGAAAGGTTCCACTGCCATAAGCGCCTGTAGTTCTGAGACCCTGCGTGCTGAAGTGATAGCCAGCAACAGAGCTGTTTTCCATGACAAGTATTATAGTTCTGCTGAGAAGGCTGGTTCGAAAAGAGGCAGTGTTAATTTTTCTAAAACGAAGTTGAGGTCCCAAGCTGGCGTTGGGGGTTTTCGGGGGGGGGGGGGTCTTATATTCTTAGCCCCTCTGAGAAACTGTCTTAGTAAAGGGTGTGAGAATATGGGAGGATCCGTATTATATTGAGCTGAAATGGCTGAAGCATGGATCTTAATGGATGAGAAAGAAAGGCCTTTGTGTAGCATCTCAGTTAAGTATGGCAGTATTTGAGGAATGTTTGGTATCCAAGGATTTTGGCCTTCAGCCTGGTTCCATGCACAAAATCTTTTCCATTTGTCTGAGTAAGTTTTTCTGGTGCTGGGCCTCCTGGCCTCCAAAATGACATTCAGGACGTCCTTTGAGAGAAGTGTTGATTGACAATTCAAGGCATTCTCCATGCAGCTAAATTTAAAGTCCTTAGCTGACTGTGAAGGATCTGAGAGTTTTGCTGTGTCAACAGAAGTGGGAATTGAGGTAGGATCCATGGAGGGCTGTGAGTCAAGGTCCTTAGTAATGGGTACCAGTGCTGACGTGGCCAGTCTGGAGCAATGAGGATCATTTGAGGTCTCTCTGATCTGACTTTCAGTAATACCATGGTCAAGAGAGGTAGTGGTGGGAAGGCATAGACTGTCAATGCTGTTCTACTGAATGATAGGGCATCCACTTTCCAGGCTAGGGAATGACAAGTCCTTGTGCAAAATTTCTGTAGTTGGCAATTGTTGGGGGAGGCAAACAGATCTATGTTTGGCCGTCCCCACTTTTGTGTTACCATTGAAAATACTTGTGGGTGTAGTCTCCACTTGTGGGGATCTGCCATATTTCTGCTTAATTCTTCTGCCAATATGTTTTCCTTTCCTGGCAGGAATTGTGCTTGCAGTTGTACTTGGAAAGTCAATGCTGTGTTCCATAAGGTCACTGCCTGTCTGCATAAAGGGTAGGAGTGTGTTCCTCCCTGTTTGTTTACGTACCACATAACTGTGGTGTTGTCTGTCCTTATTAGTAGTTGTCCTGGATGCAAGAGGTCCTTAAAGGCTGTCGGTGCATTTTGCACAGCCAGCATCTCTTTTTGGTTGATGTGTAGATGCATTTGTTTTGCGGACCATTTGCCCTGTATGCACTGTCCTGCCATGTGTGCTCCCCAGGCGTAGTCTGAAGAATCTGTTGTCATAGTTTGGTTTGCTGGAGGTAAGACAAAAGGAAGACCCTTGTTTATTAGACATGCTTGAGCCCACCATAGGAACTCTTTTTGAAGGCAGGGGATGAGAGGTATACTTGTTTCGAGGCTGTGTCTGTGTGGAGTCCATACACTTTTCAGGTACCACTGTAATTTCCTCATATGCAGCTTTGCATGTGGAATTAGTTGAATGCAGGATGCCATGAACCCCAATGCCTGCAGGATTTTCCTTGCATTGAGCTGGGTAAAAGTTGCCATCTTTTTGAAGTATTGAGTCAGTTGTTTTTGTTTGTCTGGTGTGAGATAAGTCATCTAGGCCGTTGTATTTAAGCTGGCACCCAGGAATATTATGTCTTGTAAGGGTATTAGCTTTGACTTCTTTTTGTTTACTGTGTACCCTAGGCAACTTAGCAGCTTTGTTACAAATGCCAGATGCTGTAATAGAATGGCCCTGCTGTCCGCTTGGATCAGGCAGTCATCCAGATACGGATAAATTTGTATTCCTCGTTGTCTGCAGTATGCAATTACTGATGCCAGGCATTTCGTAAATACTCTGGGCGCAGTAGATAAGCCAAAGGGCAATGCAGAGAATTGATAATGCGTTGTACCTGCCAAAAATCTGAGGTATCTTCTGCAATCTTGTCTCATAGGGACATGCAGGTATGCCTCTTTGAGGTCCAACATTACCACCCAAGACTCCTTGCCCAGCATGGGAAGAAGCTGCTGTAGTGTGAGCATTTTGAATTTGGGTACCTCCAGGTAAGTGTTTAGAATTGAGAGGTCTAAAATAGGTCTCAAGGCTTTGTCCTTTCTTGGTACTAGAAATAGCCTTGAGTAAAAACCTTGACCTTGCTCCTTTGTAGGTACCTTTTGAATTGCTTTCATATCCATGAGAGCTGAAATTTGCGTTTGTGCCTCTGCCCATTGGTTTGGAGGCAGATTTGGTATGCCTCTCATCCGTGGTAAAGTGTGAAAATGAAATCTGTAGCCTCGGGTAATGATATCCAGAACCCATTTGTCCTTTGTTTTGATGTGCCAATTTTGTGGAAAAAGAGCCAGTTTTCCTCCCAAAGGTGCTGCCAGAGCAATTTTGCATGGCAGGCGAAGAGGGAAGTCATTGTGTTTGTTTCCTGAAGGGTTGAGATCTTTCGTCTCCACCTCTGAGTTGTTGTGTGTCATTGTCTAGGCCTGAAAGAACCTTGTGGCTGGCCTCTGCCCCTTGGGCGTCTGTACCTACCCCTTTGGGGTCTGTCTGATGCAGGGAAGGACCAGTTTTTTGATGACCAGTTTCTGCTGAAACGGGGAGGTTGTACCTGTAAAAAATCTTTTACTGTCTGCATAGATTTTGCCTTTTCTTCCATTTTCTTTAAAACTTCCTCTGCTTTGACACCAAATAACACATCTTTCTGCAATGGAGCATCCAATAACTTTGCTTTGACATGTTCTGGTAAGGCTTGCTCTTTTAGCCAAGCATGTCTACGTATTACAGATCCTGTGACAGCTGCTCTATATGAGGCTTCCAATGAATCAAAACCACACTAAGGTATGCTTTCCCACCTGTTCTGCTGCATACAGCAAATCCGGCATCTCTTTGAAATCAGGTTGATCTGTCTGAGGGATCATTTTCTGCTTTAACTATGTAATCAAGTACTGCTGGTATTTTAGCATGTGGAATTGGCAGTTTAAGGCCCTCATGGCCAAAGTGGCAGACGTATACACTTTCTTCCCCCATCTTTCTAATGCTCTGGAATCTCTTTCAGAAGGTAGTGGATTCTTAGCAGTAGAGGCCTTAACCCCTTTGGGACCCTGGGAAATGGTTTTGGGGTCTGCAACAGGGCTTTTATATAGAAACTTATGAGAATCAGGAACTCGGTAGTATCTGTCTGGTTTAGCTTGTGCAGGAGGTAAGGAATCTGGGTTTAGACTAGATTTGGTGTAAACATCATCCAAAATGTTTAAAACTGGAGGAATTGCAAGGGTTCTATGCTGTGGGAGAAGAAGAAACTCACAGATTCTTTTCTTAAGAGTCAGAGTAATCTTGGCCTTCCCAGTAGAAGTGTTCCCTCATGGTGTGTAAAGTTTCCCCAAAAGAGTAGTCTTCAGTGGGGGGAGACAGAGGGAATGGACTCTTCAGCATCTGAGTCTTCATAAGGAGGGAAGGAATAATCCTGGTCCTCAGAGTTAGCTGAGGAAATGGATGCTTGGTCAGAAGAAGGATAATCTTCCTCCAGTCTAGACCTTTTGTCAGGAGGGGGTTGTGAACCCCTGAAAAGGGTAATTAAATCCTCAGCCATCTTAAGCATCTGTTTTTTAGGCATAGGGGCCTGTGGGGGAAACTGTGGCCCTGGTTTTCTAACTTTTAAGGGGGCATTAAGTTTAGCATAAGACTTAATAGAGATAGTTGTCGGTTTGAAGACACCTTCAGAAACCGAAGGCCTGTCCAAAATCTCCGGATCACCGTCAGGGTTGGCGTCCAAGGGGTGAGATGGAACCGGCTCCTGAGGCCCAGCTGATTCGGTCTGGGAGGCCGTCAGAATTTCTAAATCTGCTGTAGTCAGGGGCTGTGTAGGCGCCTCACTGAAAACCGGAGAACTGGCGGCAGGCCTTGCTGAGGCCTCGGTATCTGGTCTGGGCCTTGGTTGCCTGTCCTTATCCTTGCATTTTTTAATCATTGCTGATGTCGGTTGCTCTGACGACATGCTATAATTAAATTTTCTGCCAAAATAATGTCGGGTGAAATCTGCCCGACGCTTGATTGTACGTTTGTTGAACCTAGCACAAAACAGACAACCAGAGATGTCGTGGTCTGGGCCTAGGCAAGGAATACAATACGAATGAAAATCCTTGAGAGGTATTTGCTTCCCACAAGAAATGCAATTATTAACTTTGTCTGACATCGGTCTGAGGCAAGAAAAGTTTCCCCAATGGGGTGCTTAGCTTTAGAGAAGACTTTGGGCTGAAATTCAATTCGAAAATCTCAGGAGCTGGCCGACCGGCACTTGCAAACTGCTTCAGCTTCGGGCACCGCGCGGCAAGAAAGACTGAAGAAAATGGCGTTGGCTGCCTCTTTTATACCCCTGTCGCACTGATGTCAGGGAAGAAGCGACGACAACCGACGCCAAACCAAGACTTTAGGATTCGGCCGGCTGCGGGTCCGCTTGACGGCAGGATAACCCCAAGTGTGATGACTGCAGCAGTATTACACTATGAACATCAAAAGTTCCTCAGATTTCCTAGCATCTTTTGTCTTATCTAAATAGTATCTGATCTGTCTATGCAAATCCAAAGCATACTGAATCTTCTCACTACTATTTTGTGGGGAAGAAGTGGATGCTCCGATTCAAAGAAACATCACTGACCACTTCGGGCATGAAAGAAAGGCTGGTCCTTGGAGATACTCCGTCTCTACAGAAAACTACAGCTGGAACCGCCGTAACAGCCTGTAGTTCAAAGACTCTATTTTGGCAGAAGTCAGGGCCACCAAGACAGTTTCCCAGGTGCACAGTTTTAAAGTGGAAGCAAATGCTGGTTGAAAAGGTGGCCAAGTTAACTTCAAGACCAACGTTCAAATATCAATAAGTAGGAATGTTTTTTCTTGGAAGCCTCAGACACCTTAGAGAAACAGTTTTTGACCTCAAACATAGAAGAAAGTGGTAGATCCAGAAGAAAACAAGTAGAGATGGTCAACAAATGAGCTTTAATGCACGAGTGCGTCAGACCCAAATTCAGTAACTCACACAAAGAAAAAAGAAATACAGTAAGAATACTCATCAAAAAGGGTCATGTTCACTGTTACACCACCAAGAAGAAAATTGTTTTCAGTTAGCAACATAAGATTTTCTAGTACTGGGCTTTCTGGCTTCCTGAAACTCCTACCTATATCCTCAGAAAATTGGTGCCAAAAAAGAATCAAAACCCTATCACCCAAAGAATTAATTGTAGGTTAAGACGAGGGTAAATTAGGCGGCCCTTGTCCTGTGTGTGCAGACCCACCATGTAAAGTAGTGTGTGATGGTCATCCCTGGCCAGGTGAAAAAAGAATAGTAAATCAATGCTGTCTGCTCTAAAACGGAGTCACCAATAAGATTTTGGGCCTGTCCCACATGATCTTGTGTAAGACCTTTGTCAACAAGGAAAAGGAAGACTCCCTCATGGGGTACTTATCTGCACTTGGCTTAATGAACTGTACAAGTCACATGATCTTCAGACTGAATTCAAAAAACGGCACTTGGATTGGTGGCAAAGATGTTTTGAGGGTTTGGCATTTGAAAATCACTTGTGTACCTTGCAGCTTGGCCACAGGACATGCATCTGACATACAGCGCAGGGCCTAGGCTTTAGTAGGCTGACCGGATGTATGGCTACTCCTGGCAGGATATCTCTATTGTAAAGAATGCTGTAACAGTGATTAAGGAATGACATCGAGGGATCTTAGAACCCGCCATACTGACAAATATGATTACGACATGATGTGTGTTCCAAATAGGGGGGTGGGAGTGGTGAATGATCTTAAATGCTCTACCACGAGGGACATGTAAAGGATATGACTGAGCTTGCTATGCATGCACCTGAGGCAGAAAAGACACTGACCTTAAGTGATGTTTTGTCATCACCCAGAATGATACCAAATTTCAAAGAAAAAGTAATTGGGGGGATCCAGAACATGTCAACTTGGGATGAGATGGGCACAGCAAGCCTTCATGCTTTGCTAGGGATGGTCTGCACCTCTTACTACGGTTCTAGCATTGTGGTTAAATCCTTTGGTGCCCCCCTGATGCCTTTTTTAGACAGAGTCCACTTGTTGGATATGCCCTATTTGGAACACACAAAAAGTGACTACTCAATACCAGAAGGCTTAACAAAAAAAAAAAAAGCCTGAACATGAGGCTCTCCTAAAACTACACACACACACACACACACACACACACACGCGTGCATGCACACGTGCACACACACACACACACACACACACACACACACACACACACACAGTTACAGAGATGTGGTTTCAAAGCAATAACAATACACCCACTATTCAGTTTAGTGCTTATCAAGTCTTTAGACCTACTGGCAATTGTGGGGGTGTATCAGTATTTGTCATGGAATCAGCATTTTAAGACACCAAATTTAAACTCCTAGTTTCCCAAATCACCCTAAACAAGATTACCACTTCACAGCTAGATGTAGAACACTCTCCATGTTCCCCCTACTGAACATATTAGCAATCTTAACACCTTAGCTGATATCCCAAGACCTTTCTACTGGTGGACATCAACTATCCATCAATAAACGTGCTTACCTACACTGCTAAAAACTGGCATTGCCTAAAATTCCTTGAAATAATAAATGCTAAATTCCTTGTACAAACAGTTAACCATCCTACTACGGGCCCCAATGCCCTTATTCTTGTCCTCATACATATGAACACTTCTTACACATCTCCATACCTATGTGTCATGTTTTCTTGCCAAGTCAGACCATAAAATCAGTTTTCTTTTCCTTTAAAACTGGTGGCACTTCCCTACAAGTACTGCCATGCTTACGGACTTCTCAAAAGCAAGCCTTTTTCAGTTATCAGGCTCAGCCCAGCAGAAACAAAGTACACAACTGCAATATACAGAACATGAATATACAAATGAAATACCATGAAAAGTACAGAATTAAATATAGTAAAATAGGTTTAAAGCATAACTAAGATGTTAGTACTGAATACTAAATAAATTAGAACCCAGGAATAAATAACCTGATTTACAGAGTTTTACTATAATTTACATGGGGACAGTTGGTAAAGTCTAATTAGAAGTTATGTACTTACCATAACGTTCCATCTGAGTAGGTGGATTCATTTGTCTGCAACCTGTGGGTATGGATCCGATATCGGATCCGAACCGGCATGGTTTATCCAGCTATGGATCTGAGCTCCTAGCTCCTCCCCTCACCCATAATGCCCTGCTCTCCCTACATGACCTCAGATCGAGTTTGCCCTGCACCAACTATCCTAACCAAAGGGTAACACACCCTATGCAGGAAACTGACAAGGCCAGGGGGATAGGAGGGCGGGATGGTTGCAGACAAATGAATCCACCTACTCAGATGGAACGTTATGGTAAGTACATAACTTCTAAATCTGAAGTAGGAGAATTCATTTGTCAGCAACCTGTGGGACAGAGTCCGCAGCTACCTGAATCTTGGGTGGCCATCATGGAAGGATATTCCGGAGCACCGCGGAGCCAAAGGATGCTCTACCTTTAGAAGTGATGTCCAGCTTGTAATGAGTAATAAAGGTATGAGATGAAGCCCAAGTGGCTGCTGAACAAATGTCACCCAGAGGAACCCTAGACTTAAAGGCCGCTGAAGTAGAGACAGACCGGTTGAATGAGCATGGACTCCCTCCGGTGCGGGCCTCCCAGAGGCTTGGTACGCCAACAGAATACACTGAGAAATCCAGCGTGACAAAGAAACTTTGGAAATTGGTTTACCCAGATTGAATTTGGCAAAAGAAATGAACAACTGGTCTGATTGCCTATGACCAGCTGTCCTATGAAGGTAAAAACGAAGCTGCCTGTGAACATCCAAGGAATGCAGCTTGTATTCACCTTTGTTTTGATACTTAGGGAAGAAAACAGGGAGGTTGATGGACTGATTAATGTTAGCTTCCGAAGCTACTTTAGGAAGAAAGGAAGGACTGATCCTTAGGTACACCCGGTCCGGATGAAAAATCAAATAAGGCGGTTTCATGGACAGGGCTTGAAGCTCTGAAACTCTCTTAGCCGAAGTAATGGCTACCAGAAAAGCAGTCTTAAAGGACAAGTATTTAAGATTGACTGTGGCCGCAGGTTCGAAGGGGGGAGCGGTCAAGGCCTGAAGTACCAAGGAAAGATCCCACGGGGGAACCGTTTCTTTGACAGGGGGTCTGAGCAAAAAGGTGCCTTTTAGGAAGGTTTTGCATAACTTAGCCGACACAAGAGACCCTGAATCGTGTCCAACATGGTAATGAGATATGGCCGCCAGCTGAAATTTGACCGTGGAACTACTGGCGCCATCATTAAAGAGAGTAGTAAGGAAATCTAGAACCAAAGGAAGGGGAACCGTGAAAAGATCTAGGCCTTGCCGCTCTTCCCAAATGGAGAAACGCTTCCATTTACGCGGTAAATTTTTCTGGTAGAAGGCTTGTGGGCCACTACCAGAATGGCCTTAACTGGGGACGAGATACCGGGAGTCCTGATTAGGAGTGGGACTGGAGCAGCCAAGCAGTCAACTTCAGGTTGTCCAGGTTCGGAGTTGGCAGGATCGACAGGTGTGATATCAGATCCGGAATGGGATCTAGAATCCAAGGTGGATTCACTGAATGAGACCTTAGGAAAGGGAACCAGATCTGTCGAGGCCAGAACGGGGCAATGAGGATCATTCTGCACCCCAACCGAGAGGCTTTCTGAAGTACTTGTAGCATCAGAGGTAGAGGGGGGTATGCGTAAAGAAGACCGGGAGGCCAAGCATGCACCAGAGCGTCTCTCAGAGAATCCCCTGCAGGGGGGATTAGAGTGAAAAAACTGCTGCACTTGGCGTTTAAAGAAGAAGCAAAGAGATCGCAACAGGGAGTCCCCCACTGTGCGAAGATACGTTTCGCTACTTGAGAATTGAGAGACCACTCGTACGGGGAGAGAATGGTGCGACTGAGCTTGTCCGCTAAGATGTTGGTCCGACCCGGAATATGCGTTGCGATGAGAAAGCGGTTGGTGGAGATCGCCCATTCCCACACTCATGGCTTCTCGACATAAAGGGTAAGACCTGGTTTCCCCCTGTTTGTTGATGTACCAGACCACCGACATGTTGTCTGATTGAATCGCAATTGTTCCCAGGGGAAGGAGGGCCTGAAGTGCTTGCATCGCCAAGAGCACCGCCCTCATTTCCAAAACATTGATATGCAGGGAGGTCTCTGAATCGCTCCACGTGCCTTGGACCATCCGGCCCGCAAAATGCCCCCCCAACCCGAGGTGGAAAGCGTCCGTGGTCACCGTGGAGAGAGGGGGAGATGCACAAAAGGGGCGGCCCCTGTGGAGGTCTGGAGAATGGAGCCACCACAAGAGAGACCGCTTGCAAGCCTTGCTGATTGCAATGGGATGATACAGGGGGAGGGAGAGAAATGACCATTGCACCTGAAGTGTCCATTGAAGCACCCGCATGTTCAAGCAGGCGTGTGGAAGAAGAGTAATCGCTGCCGCCATAGACCCTAGCGCCCTCAGGATCAATTCCGCAGGTGTTGAGCTGGAGTGAAGGATGGCCCGCACCTGGAGTCGCAGATTCCGAACCCTGTTGGTTGTGAGAAAGGCTCTTAAATTTCTCGTGTCTAACCTGGCTCCTATAAATTCTATTGTTTGAGTAGGGACCAGGTTGGACTTCTCTATGTTTACCGTGATGTCTAGCTTGGGAGCTAGACGAAGGAAGGAGTCTCTTGCCAAAGAGAGTAGATGCCTTGTTGGGGCGGTGAGAGGCCAGTCGTCTAGGTACGGAAAGACCTGCACCCCCTGAAGCCTCAGGTGGGCCGCAACCACTGCTAACACTTTGGTGAATACCCTGGGGGCTGTGGTGAGACCAAAGGGAAAGACCCTGAACTGGTAGTGACTGGCTCCCAGCCGGAAGCGAAGAAACCTCCTGGATCGTCTGTCCATCCGAATGTGGTAGTACGCGTCCTTGAGGTCTATAGAGCACATCCAGTGATTCTCCCCATAGAAGGGGGAGGATGGACTGCAAAGTGACCATCCGGAACTTCTCCTTGGGAACTGACAGGTTCAACAGGGACAGGTCTAGAATGGGTCTTAGGTCCCCCGTCTTTTGGCACTAAAAAGAAAGTACAGTTTTGTACCTACCATAAATATAGATGTCCGATAGGTATGCATCTGCAGTCCTTACATATGGGTTGTCCTGCCTCAGGCAGCCCTTCGGTCGGCCGGATTCCAAAGTCTGGGTCGGCGGCTGAAGTCGCCCTTTCCCGGCGTCAGGCGCCTGGGGTATAAAAGCGTCAGCCGACGCCATCTTCCTCAGTTTTTCTTGCCCCAGATGCCAGGTGCCCTCTAAGGAAGGCTAAATTTGGAGAGATACAATAAAATCCAAATATGCACAGAAATATAAAACAAATACACCATAATAGATAACCCCAGCTAGCTATGAGAGGGATAAGTACCCAAGGAATACCACAGAGGGGAAGGAGGGTGGGTAAACCCGACTGCAGATGCATACCTATCGGACATCTACATTTATGGTAGGTACAAAACTGTACTATGTCCCTTCAAGGATGCATCTGCAGTCCTTACATATGGGTAGAATACCATAGCCAATGTGGGGGTGGTAGGATCTAAGAACAGGATGGTGTAGCTAAAATGCCCTGCAGGACTGCCGTAGGAAAGCCTGCTCTGGATCTGGAATATAAGGGTAAGTTGTAATGCTTGGAAAATGTATGCACGGAGCTCCATGAAGCAGCTTCTAAGATGTCCTTGGTAGCCACCCCTCTTAAGAAGGCTGTGGAGGTGGCTGTGGCTCTGGTGGAATGAGGTCTAATGTTAGCTGGCACAGTTTTGCCATGAAAGGAGTAACAAAATCGAATGCAATTCCCTATCCATTTTGAAATTGTCTGTTTGGAAACTGCTTTTCCTTGTGCACCAGCAGCATATGGTACAAAAAGCTGGTCAGTTTTTCTGCAAGTTTTAGTTCTGTCCAAGTAGTAGCGCAACTGCCTGTGAATGTCCAGGGTATGCAGAAGTTTCTCCCCTTTGTTTTGTGGATTTGGAAAGAAGGTAGGCAGGTGAATAGCTTGGTTCAATGAGACCCTGGATACCACCTTTGGCATGAATGAAGGATTGGTTCTCAATGAGACTCTGTCCTGATGAAAAAATAAGAAATGGTTGTACTGCCATGAGGGCCTGCAACTCAGATACTCTTCTTGCTGAGGTTATGGCTAGAAGGAAGGCAGTCTTCCAAGACAGGAACTGTAGTTCTGAAGATGCTGCTGGTTCAAAGGGAGGCAGTGTTAGTTTTTCCAACACAAAGTTAAGGTCCCATGTAGGCACTGGTGTTTTCCTTGGAGGATTGATGTTTTTAATTCCTCTTAGAAACTGTCTTAGGAGAGGATGAGAGAAGACAGGTAGATCAGTATTGTATTCTTCTGAAATTGCTGAAGCATGGATTTTTATGGAAGAGTAAGACAGGCCATTGTGGAGCATTTCTGCCAAGTATTCCAGGATATGTGCCATGTTCATCACTGTCGCATCTAGGCCCTTTGTGGTGGTCCAAGTGCGAAATCTTTTCCATTTTGCTGAATATGCCTTTCTTGTGGAAGGCCGTCGAGCTTCCATGATGATATCCTTCACTCTCTTGGATAGCTTATCCTGGGGAGGAGTCAAGGTATTCTCCAGGCTGTTAGCTGCAAGGTTTTCAGGTTGGAATGCAGAGTTTTGTAATCGTGCTGTGTCAGAACAAGTGGCCATTGAGGAAGAGGCCACGGTTTTGTGCGTGACATGCTCTTTAACAGTGGGTACCAGTGCTGTCTTGGCCAGTCCGGAGCTATTAGAATCACTTTTGGCTGCTCTGTCCTGATCTTCAGTAAGACCTTGGTCATTAATGGGAGAGGTGGAAATGCATACACTGTTAGAGTTCTCCAGCTGAAAGAGAGGGCGTCCACTTTCCATGCTTGTGGGTGGTATGTCCTTGAGCAGAATTTCTTCAGATGATGATTGTGGTGGGAGGCAAAAAGATCTATGTCCGGCCTCCCTCATGACTGTGTTATCTGAAGGAAGATGTCTGGGTGCAGCATCCATTCGTGTGCATCCATGATATTTCTGCTTAGGCTGTCCGCCAGTATGTTGTCTTTTCCTAGCACAAACTGGGATTGCAGCTCTATATTGAGTTTCAGGGAAAGTTCCCAAAGATTCATTTCCAGTCTGCAAAGAGGGTAGGAATGGGTACCTCCTTGCTTGTTTATGTACCACATAACTGTGGTATTGTCTGTCTTTATTAGCAGGTGGCCTTGATGCAGAAAGGGTTTGAAGGCCTCAATTGCATGTATCACAGCCAGCATTTCTTTTTGGTTTATGTGCATGCGTAGCTCTTTTTGTGACCATAATCCTTGAATGCCTCTGCCCTCCGTGTGTGCTCCCCATCCATGGTCTGAAGCGTCCGTTGTAATGGTTTGGCTGGTTATTGGTTTGCTGAAGGGCAGACCCCTGTTTGACTGGCTTGCTTGAGCCCACCACAGAAATTCCTTTTGAAGGCATGGAATGAGTGGTATCAAAGTTTCTAAGCTGTGACTGTGCTGAGTCCATAAACTCCTTAGGTACCATTGTAGTTTCCTCATATGCAGCCTTGCTTGTGGGTTCAGAAGAATGCAGGATGCCATGTAACCCAGGGCCTGCAGGATTTTCCTTGCAGTCAGCTGAGTTTGTCTTGTCAGATTTTTGAAGTAATCCGATAGTTGTCTTTGTTTTTCTTCTGTGAGAAAACCATTTGGGTGGTTGTATCTAGATTCACACCCAGAAAAGTTGTTTTTTGGGATGGAACAAGTCTTGATTTGTGAATGTTGACTGTATATCCCAAGGCCTGAAGTAGGTGGATGGCATAATTCAAGTGTTTTACCAAAGTTTGTTGGCTGTCCGCTTGTATAAGGCAGTCGTCCAGATATGGGTATATTTGAATCCCCTGAAGTCTGCAGTGTGCAATTATTGATGCCAGGCATTTCGTGAATACTCTGGGCGCAGTAGATAAGCCAAAGAGCAATGCTGAGAATTGATAATGCTCTGAACCTGCAAGAAATCTGAGGTGTCTTCTGCAACTTTGTCTGATAGGGACATGCAGGTATGCCTCTTTGAGGTCTAGAGTTACCAGCCAAGACCCCTTGCCCAGCATGGGAAAGCGTTGCTGTAGAGTCAGCATTTTGAATTTTGGCACAATGAGATAAGTATTCAGTGCGGACAAGTCGAGAATAGGCCTCTATTGTTTTTCTTTTCTTGGAACAAGGAATAGTCTGGAATAAAATCCTTGGCCTTGTTCTGAAAGAGGAACCTTTTCTATAGCTTTCATTTGCATTAAGTTGGAGATTTGTTTCAAAGCCTCTGCCCTTTGATTCGATGGCAGGTCTGGCAATCATTTTCTTTTTGGTAATGTGTGAAAATGGAACCTGTATCCTTTGTCTATTATTTGCAGTGTCCATTTGCCCCTTGTAATACTGTGCCAATTTTCTGAGAATAAAGAAAGCTTTCCGCCCAAAGGTGCTTCCAATTGAGCCCTGGTTGGCGGGGTCAAAGTAAAGTCATTGAGTCTGTCCTTGTGCAGCAGTTGTAGGTCCTGCACTACCTCTCTGGTTAGGAGGCTGCCATTGACGTCCTCTGTAGGAGCCTCTAGCTTGCCCTCTACCTCTGGCACGCCTGTTCTTGCCTCTTTGAAATCTCTCTGTGTCTGGAAAGGACCAATTCTTGGAAGGCCAATTTCTGCTGAATCTTGGTGGTTGGACTTGGAGAAAATCTTTGACTGTTTGTACAGATTTTGCCTTTTCCTCAAATTTCTTTAAGACCTCCTGAGCAGTGGAGCCAAATAACTTTTGCTTTTCCAGTGGAGCATCCAGAAGTTTTGCTTTAACATGGTCTGGCAGAGATTGTTCCTTCAGCCAAGCATGCCTACGTATGACTGCACCTGTCATAGCTGACCTACATGAAGCTTCCAATGCATCATAACCACACTGCAAGAAATGGTTGCTAACCTGTTGGGAGTTATGTACCAGATCCTGAAGTGATTTGCGATCTAGGGGTTCAGGAGAAGACAGTTTTTTATGCAATTCATCTAACAAATACTCTTGGTACTGTATCATATGAAATTGACAATTTAATGCCCTCATACAAAGAGTAGCAGAAGTATACATTTTTTTACCCCATCTCTCTAAAGCCCTGGACTCCCTTTCAGAGGGGAGTGGATTTTTAGTAGTGACAGCTGCAACCCCTTTAGGGCCCTGGGAAATAATTTCTGGATCAGCAGAGTGGGCCTTGTAAAGGAAATGATGAGAGTCCGGGACCCTGTAGTACCTATCGGGTTTAACCGGAGCCGGAGGAAGAGTGTCAGGGGTTATGCTAGACTCAGAGTACACATTATTTATTATTTATTTATTTATTTATTTATTTATTTACATTTGTTGACCGGGCTAGTCCAGCTGGATCAATGTCCATTTTCAGTGGAGGCCCGGGGAGAAAAGCTCCACAGATTAAAGCAAGGTAATAGAAAATAAACATGTACAATAAACACTTATGACACAGGCAATGAGCAAAAATACAAAGATATTAGTCCAGGTCAGGTAATACAAATCTAAGAAAAAAAACAAATAATACTAACTACGTAATAAGTAAGGCATTGACTACTTTCAGTACAAAATATGGGAGGGTGGGAGTATTACGTAGTTCATAATGTAATACATACTTATAAAAACATTAATTGTAACAAAAAAATGTTTTTTTTTTCCATATATGAGAACAGTAGTAACAATACAATCATTAAGTCATATGTGATCAGAGAGAAACATTGCAGTGTTGTATAAAGAAATATGATAGTAGAAAGATGAAAGTAGGTTAGTCAGGATTGGTACAAGAGCAGAGCCAGAATTTGTTCAGATGTAGTAGAAGTTGTTTCTTAAAGAGAGGAAGAGTGGCTAGAGAGGAGATGTGTGAGGGAAGGTTATTCCATATTTTGCCAACTGAGTTGGAGAAAAGGCAGTTACCTGCAGAATTTGTAATTCTAGTAGTGTTAACTTGTAGCTTTTCGGAGGAGCGTAGTTATTTCAGGTTATTATAGGGAGTCAAGAGGTTGCTAAGAGCCGGTGTTTTTGATGGTTGATATAGAATTTTATGTGCTATTAAGAGTTGTTGATAGATAAGCTTGTTAGGAAGTTCCAACCAGTGTAATTGTTTTAAGTTTAGACAGTGGTGAGTTCTATACTGAGATGCTGTGGCAAATCGAGCTATATTGTGGTAAGATGTAGTCAGTTTCCTAAGGTTACCTTTAGAGAGATTAGTGTAAATAGAGGAAGCATACAGAAGGGAAGAGATAAGATGTGATTGTGCTAAGGTGGTCCGTGCTTCGGGTGTGAGGAAGGGTTTGATTCTGTACAGTGAACCAATCTTTTTATTAACTGCTTTTATTGTGTTATTGATGTGATAATCATAGTTAAGATTATTATCAATAGTAACACCAAGCAGTTTTGTAGTAGAGTCGGGGGAAATGTGGGAATTATCACTTGCAGTAATAGTGAAGTTTAGTTGAGTAGATTTGTGGGTAGGTGAGAATAGTAAAAGTTTAGTTTTCTTGGGGTTGAGGAGAAGACATCTTTTTGAGAACCACTGTTCAATGGTTGAAAAGGTTGATCATCATCAATAACATTCAAAACAGGAGGAACAGCCAAAGGTCTATGCTGAATTAAATGCAAAAAGGTCCTTAATCTCTTCCTGGAATCAGAGAAATCCTGGCCCTGCCATTTGAAATGCTCTCTCATGGAGTGAAGGGTCTCCCCAAAGGACAGCTCTTCAGGAGGGGAGGCCGAGGGGATAGATTCCTCTGCATCAGAATCCTTGTAGGCCGAAAAAGCCTCCTCCTGGTAATCCGAGAGAGCAGAGCCATCAGAGGCCTCATCTGAGGAGTGGGGATCAGAGGTCTCAACCCTGGGCCTTTTGTCTAGAGGAGGTTGAGAGCCCCTGTCCGGATGTGGCTGAGAGCCCCTAATTAAGGAAATAAGGTCCTCAGCTAAACTTAGAATCTGTGAACCTGTAGTGGGTCCCTGAGGAATAGCCCTGGGAGGCAAAGCTTTTGGGTGTTTAGCAGCTTTAGCCCTGGTAAAGGCCTTTATGGACATGGATGCAGGAGGCCTGGCTGCACCACGTACTGGTGTAGTTTTGTCTAGAGGAATGGTGTCGGAAGTTTCCAGGACACCATTTTCTGAAGGAAATTCTATAACTGACTCAGTAGGGGCCTCCGGGGCCGAGGTTGTCGGTTGAGCGGTTTCGGCGGTCGGAAGCACCACGGACTCGGTTTCAGCCGAGACCGAGACACTCGCGGTATGCCTAGCCGTGGTTTCAGCCGAAACCACGGTCCGCGTGTGTCTGTCCTTGTCCTTCCGTTTCTTGGTTAAATGAGGAGTCGGAGTCTCCGACGGCATATTATAAGAGAAACTAACCCCAAAAAATTCCTCTGCAAACTCCGCCCAACGCCTAAGAGTGCGTCGATTGAAGGAAACACAGGCTGAACAGGCCGAGACGTCGTGGTCTGGGCCTAGGCAAGGGAGGCAGTAAGAGTGGAAATCCTTATGAGGTATTTGTTTCCCACAAGTTAAGCAATTATTAACTTTATCTGACATCGGCTGAGGCAAGAAAGAGTCCCCAACGGGGTACTTAGCTTTTGAAGTCTTCGGTAGCTGAATTACAGGAGCTGGCCGACCGGCACTTACGAACTGCTTTTGCTTCGGGCACCACGTGGCAAGAAAGACTAGGGAAGATGGCGTCGGCTGACGCTTTTATACCCCAGGCGCTCTGACGTCGGGGAAAGGGCGACTTCAGCCGACGCCCGACCCAGACTTTGGAATCCGGATGACCGAAGGGCTGCCTGAGGCAGGACAACCCATATGTAAGGACTGCAGATGCATCCTTGAAGGACATCCTGGAGTAGAACCCTGATCCAATCTGGTCTGGGGGGACGGGCTGGATGGCCCTTTTTCTCAGCAGATGGCCAATTTCTGCTGAAGCGGCCTCCCTCTGATCGGGTGGAACATCGGGGAGGATTTTTAACTTTGGGACATGAAGAAAGGGGATCTTGTAACCTCTGGATATAATCCGGAGTACCCAGCGGTCCGATGTAATGGACTCCCATGCCGCTAGGTGCTCCGAGAAACGTCCCCCGACTGCCTCCAGAGTGGAGCAGTCGGGCAACCCCTCAGGGTTGCTGCATGGGCCGTTCAGAGAAAGGTTCCCTGGACCCAAAGTTCCTGGGAGCCCCTCTGCCCCTAGGGCGGCGTCCTCCCTGTCCTCCTCTGCCGCGGAAGGACTGGTTGTCCGGAGCGGGTTGGGAATGCTGCGACTTCCGGAACCACATCTTCTTCTGGCCCTTTTGGTTCCTAGAGTAGGACCTCTGGGGCACAGAGAAGCGGACTCCGACGGCAGACAGCGTCTTCCTGTCCTTCTCACTCTGAACCAAGGTATCGCGAACCGTCTTGCCGAAAAGGGCAGAACCGTCAAAGGCGTTGAATGGCCTTGAAGGGCTCCGTAAAATCGCAGTGGCGGAGCCAGGCCTGCCGTCTTGTGACTAGGCCCGCTCCCGCAGCTCTAGCGGCTCCCTCGGTAGCGTGGGAAAGTAACCGCATAGAGGTGTTAGTCACGGAACGAAGAGTGGCCATATGGGTGGAGTGCATAACTTTGTCCTCCTCCGATATGGACTCTGGGGGGGATGCAGCGTATTCCTTGATAAGATCGCGCTGCATCCTAATGACGTGTGCCAAATAGTTGAGCGCCCTCACTGAGAAGGTCGCTGAACTAATGATTCGCTTCCCCAAACGGTCCATCATCCGAGACTCCTTGCTCGGGGGATGGACTGAGGGACTCTCCTGGGCGAGTTCCCTCTTAGTGGCTGCTGCAGACAACATGGCATCTACCGGGGGTCCCTTGCTCCAGTGGGCACGGTCAGCAGGGGGCTTAGGATCCTGTGGGGCCTCTTAGGGATTGGCTCCACGGTGTCCGGTTCCTTCCACGCCCTGGTGGTAATAAGGTCCACCAGGGGGTCGGCAGGAGGGGACACCCAAGAGGTAGACGGGCCCGCTTCAAATTCCTCCAAGAACACTGACTCGTCCGAGGAAGACTCTGGGGCAGACCACCCACCTCTAATCCGTAACATTTCCATGATGTCTCCGAAGGAGACATCCTCAGGGGGTGATCTTGGGGAGCCTTCCCCTTCCTCCAAGTCAGTGTCTTCGGTCAAAGACTCGGGGGAGTCTATGTGCCTCCTCTTACACGAATGCTTGCGAGGTGCTTCCTCGGGGGGGGGGGGCTGTCTGAGGAGCCCTCACCAGCAATGTCCAGAACCACAGGAACTGCTTGGGGCAGTGAAGCGGGCTGTCCCAGTGGCCGGGTGATGGAAACCTGGCCCAGAGTAGATGGAGTGCGGGACGGAGCCGAAGCAAGGGCCGGGGGTCTGGATGCCCTCAACAGAGCCCTCTCCACTACATCAAAAGCCAAGGGGGAGCCAGCCTCGACAATAGGATCCGAAAGTCGGCTCCCCCTCGGATCCGATGAGTGGATCGGAGCCGGCGCCAAGCCCCTCGGATCTGAGGGACCAGTGTGCTCAGACAAGGACGGCGCCGAAGGCACACTGAGTCCCTCGGATCCGAAGCTCGGGCCAGGGCTCCGAGAGGTCGGATCTGACAGACTCGAGGGCAGGGTCTGATCCGAAGTACCCAGTACTGTCGGTGCCGACCCACCCGCGGCTCCGAGGCTGCCCGGCTCCGGGCGCTCCGAACCCGGGTAGCGGGTCGGAGAAGGAGCAATGGGCTTAAAAAAGGGGGTCGAGCTCCCCCCCAGACGGGGGGGGGGGGAGGCAGGAGTACTCCCATCTGCATCTGGGCCTGGATGAACCTTCGCCTCATCCGGTCCAGATCAGCATCGGAGAGGCTGTAAGTAGACCTCGACGAGGCTACCGAGGTAGGCCTTGAGTGCCGCCTCGATAGCCTCGAAGGAGGTCTGGTCTCTTCATCCTCAGGCTCCGGTGAAAAGCACGGGGACCGGAGCCGAGGAGGGGGAGAGCCAGCAGCCAGAGAGGCCGGAGGAGAAGCCCGCTTAGCTGGCGGGGCCGAAATAGAGGTCTCGTCCCGCTGCTTGTGGTGCTTCTCTCTCCGGTCCTTTTTCCTGGCTTCCCTCTCCTCCGACCCTTTGTCGGGAGTTTGAATCCCGGGTGGAGGAGGGGGAGCAGGCAAGGCAGGGGACTGCTGAAGCAGTGACCACCAAGGGGGCGGGGGGCCGAAGCCGAGTCTGGGGGCAAGAGTCCCGCCAAGACCAGCTTCGACTTCCGCTCCTTCAATGCCCTGGGGCTGAACCCTGCACAGATTGAACACCCTGAAATGAGGTGTTCAACCCCAAGGCATCGAACGCACTGAGTGTGGCCATCAGCAGGGGAAAGCTTATGACCACACTCGGAGCACTTTGAAAAAATAGCCTTCGGGGCCTCAGACATCACTATTTTTTAAAAAAAAAAAAAAAAAAAAAAATAGTAACAGTAAAATAAACTAAAACACTCACACAAAGGCCCCCCCCAAAAAAAACACACACACACACCAACTACGAACCAGCGAGGGGAGAGTAAAAACTATATTAAATTAACCCAAAAAGGATATAAACAGAAGGGAAACCTATAACTTTCACACAAATTTAACGTTTAAACAATTTTAAAACCCTGTAATAAAGAATATAACAACTTAGCTTTCGGAGCTCTGACAACCCAGCCTATACCATGCGTGGCAAACTAGATCTGAGGTCATGTAGGGAGAGCAGGGCATTATGGGTGAGGGGAGGAGCTAGGAGCTCGGATCCATAGCTGGATAAACCATGCCGGTTCGGATCCGATATCGGATCCATACCCACAGGTTGCTGACAAATGAATTCTCCTACTTCAGATCCACCATTTAGTAGCACTCACTATGACGATAAAACCTGATGTACCACAAAATATTTGTCTTTAAAGAGTACTTTAAAGCAAACTAGAGACTTATAAACTTCACCAGCCTTGTTTGCAAAGCAATGGAAAGCATCATGGAATGTATTAGCAAGGACATAAACAGCCTACAAAAGCCCTGGACACAAGCCAGTTTGGGTTTGTTAAAAGCAGATTCTGCCTCCTGAATGCACTTCACTTCTTTGAATATGCAACTCATGCATTAGACTCAGGCAAACCGGTTCACATTGTCTACCTGCACTTGGCCAACACCTTTGATACCATCTCGCACTACCTGCACTTGGCCAACACCTTTGATACCATCTCGCATTCTGCCATTAACAAAGTAAACAAGCTAAATGTAAACCCGTATGTTACTCGCTGGACAGCAAAATGGCTGACAGAGCTTGCTCTATTAGTGTGGCAGGCACATTCTGTTTGAAAATTAGAAGTTATGTACTCACCATAACGTTCCATCTGAGTAGGTGTATTCATTTGTCTGCAACCTGTGGGTTATGGATCCGATATCGGATCCGAACCGGCATGGTTTTCCAGCTATGGATCCAAGCTCTCAGCTCCTCCCCTCACCCATAATGCCCTGCTCTACCCTCATGACCTCAGATCGAGTTTGCCAAAGCAACAATACCCTAAAAAGGGTAACAAAGAATATGCAGGAAACTGATAGGCCAGGGGGATAGGAGGGCGGGATGGTTGCAGACAAATGAATACACCTACTCAGATGGAACGTTATGGTGAGTACATAACTTCTAAATCTGAAGTAGGATATTCATTTGTCTGCAACCTGTGGGACAGAGTCCCCAGCTACCTGAATCTTGGGCGGCCATCATGGAAGGATATTCCGAGCACCGGAGCCAAAGGATGCTCTACCCCTAGATGCAAGATCCAACTTATAGTGGGAAATAAACGTATGAGATGAAGCCCACGTGGCTGCTGCACAAATATCATCTAGAGGAATCCTAGCCTTGAAGGCTGCCGAGGTAGATACTGACCGGGTTGAATGGGCATGAACACCCTCCGGTCGGGCCTTCCTGAAGCTTGATAAGCCAATAAAATGCACTGTGAAATCCAGCGGGACAGAGAAACTTTAGAGATTGGCTTGCCCAAATTGAATTTTGCAAAGGAAATAAACAGCTGGTCGGATTGCCTATGACCAGCTGTCCTGTTCAGATAAAATCTAAGTTGCCTGTGAACATCTAGTGAATGTAGCTTATATTCACCTTTGTTTTCATATTTAGGAAGAAAACAGGGAGGTTAATGGATTGATTGATGTTTGCTTCAGAAGCGATTTTAGGAAGAAAGGACGGGTTGGTCCTGAGGGAGACACGGTCCGGATGAAATACCAAGTAAGGAGGTTTAGCTGATAATGCTTGAAGTTCAGAAACTCTCTTGGCTGATGTAATGGCTACCAAAAAGGCTGTCTTGTAGGACAAGAATTTGAGATCCACCGTAGCCGCTGGCTCGAAGGAGGCGGTCAAGGCCTGTAGGACCAGAGAAAGGTCCCAAGGAGGAACTGCTTGTTTTATAGGGGCCTGAGAAGAAAAGTACCTTTAAGAAATATTTTACACAATTTGGCTGACATAAGAGGATTAGAGTCATGGCCAATGTGATAGTGAGAAATTGCCGCCAGTTGAACTTTGACTGTGGAACTGCTGGCACCATCGTTAAAGAGAGTGGTTAGAAAGTCAAGCACTAAAGGGAGAGGAACCGTGAAGGGATTCAGGCCTTGCCGCTCCGCCCACAAAGAAACGTTTCCATTTGCTTGTAAACCTTTCTAGTGGATGGTTTATGAGCCGCCACCAAAATTGCCTTTACAGGTGAAGAAATACCGAGTCCTTATCAAGAGTGGAACTGGAGCAGCCAAGCGGTCAGCTTCAGGTTGTCCAGGTTCGGAGGAGGAATGCAGGATGGATGGGATATCAGATCCGGGATGGGATCTAGAATCCAAGGAGGATTCACCGAGTGAGACCTTAGGAAGGGGAACCAGATCTGTCGAGGCCAGAATGGAGCAATGAGAATCATTCTGCAACCCACCCGAGAGGCTTTCTGAAGAACTTGGAGCATCAGAGGCAAGGGTGGATAGGCATACAGAAGACCGGGTGGCCAAGCATGCACCAGAGCGTCTCTTGGGGTACCTCCGGAGGAGGTATTAGAGCGAAAAACTGTCGCACTTGGTGTTTGAGGGAGAAGCAAAAGATCGCATGAAGGGGTTCCCCACCGTGCGAATATGCGTTCGCTACTTGACAATTGAGAGACCACTCGTAAGGGGTCAGAATGGTGCGACTGAGCTTGTCCGCTAGGATGTTGGACCGACCGGAATGTGCGTTGCTATTAGAAAGCGATTGGTGGAGATTGCCCATTCCCAAACTCTCATGGCCTCTCGACAAAGAGGGTAAGACCTTGTTCCCCTTGTTTGTTGATGTACCAGACAACAGACATGTTGTCCGATTGAATCGCAATTGTTCCCAAGGGAAGAAAGTCCTGAAGTGCTAGCAACGCTAAGAGCACTGCTCTCATCTCTAGAACATTGATATGCAGTAAGGTCTCTGAATCGTTCCACGTGCCTTGGATGGTCCGGCCCAGTGCCCCCACCCGAGGCGGGAGGCGTCCGTGGTCACCGTGGCGAGGGGAGAAGCACAAAAGGGCGGCCTTTGTGGAGATCCGGGAGTGGAGCCACCACAAGAGGGACCGCTTGCAAGCCTTGCTGATCGCTATGGGATGATGCATGGGAGAGCAAGGTATGACCACTGTACTAAGAGCGTCCACTGTAGAATGCATATTGAGCCTGGCAAGAGGAAGAAGTGCTATAGCCGATGCCATGGACCCTAGAGCCCTCAGGACCAACTCCGCTGGAACAGAACTTGAATGGAGAATGGCCCGCACCTGGAGCTGCAGATTTAGAACACTGTCCGCAGTGAGGAAGGCTCGTAAACTCCTTGTGTCTAGCCTGGCCCCTATAAAATCTAAGAGCTGTGTGGGCCAGGTTGGACTTTTTGTATTTATTGTGATGCCCAGAAAGGGAGCAAGATGGAGAAAGGAGTCTCGGCCAATAGAAGTAGATGCCTTGTTGGGGCGGTAAGAAGCCAGTCGTCCAGGTAGGGAAAGACCTGCACCCCTGAAGCCTCAGGTGGGCCGCTACCACTGCTAATACTTTGGTGAACACCCTGGGGCTGTGGTGAGACCAAAGGGAAGGACCCGAACTGGTAGTGACTGGCTCCCAGCCGAAGCGGAGAAACCTCCTGGGCGCCTGTCCATCAGGATGTGGTAGTACGCGTCCTTGAGGTCTATAGAGCACATCCAGTGATTTTCTCCCAGAAGGGGAGAATAGATTGCAGAGTGACCATTCGAATTTTTCTTTGGGGACTGCCAGATTCAAGAGAGAGAGGTCTAGGATTGGTCTTAGTTCCCCGTCTTTTTGGCACTAAAAGAATCTGGAGTAGAACCCTGATCCAATCTGGTCTGGGGAACGGGCTGGATGGCTCTTTTCTTTAGCAGATGGCCAATTTCTGCCAAAGCGGCCTCCCGTTGACCGGGTGGGACGTCTGGGAGGGACTTCAACTTTGGAAGGTGAAGGAAAGGAATGCGATATACCCTGGATATGATTTGGAGAACCCTGCGGTCCGATGTCATGGACTCCCATGCCGCTAGGTGCCGCGGAAAACGTCCCACGCCTGCCTCCAGCGGAGAGCCGTCCGGCAACCCCTCAGCGTTGCTGCGGGCCGTTCAGAGAAAGGTTCCCTGGACCCGAAGTTTCTGGGAGCCCCTCTGCCTCTAGGGCGGCGTCCTCCCTGTCCTCCTCTGCCACGGAAGGACTGGTTGTCCGGAGCAGGCTGGGACTGCTGCGACTTCGGAACCACATCTTCTTCTGACCATTTTGGTTCCTAGAATAGGGCCTCTGGGGTGCAGAGAAGCGGATTCCGACGGCAGACAGCGTCTTCCCGTCCTCCTCGCTCTGGGTCAACGTCTCGCGACCGGTCTTGCCAAACAGAGCAGAACCATCAAAGGCGGCGTTCGCAAACGACGCTTTGAAGGGCTCAGAAAAATCGCAGTGACGGAGCCAGGCCTGACGTCTAGTGACCAGTCCTGTCCCCGCAGCTCTAGCGGCGCCCTCCGTTGCATGGGAGAGTAGCCGCATAGAAGTATTTGTAACTGACCTAAGAGTGGCCATACGGGTGGAGTGCAGAACTCTGTCCTCCTCCGAAATGGACTCAGGGGGGGATGCAGCGTATTCCTTAATAAGATCTCGCTGCATCCGAATAACATGTGCCAAATAGTTCAGCGCCCTTACCGAGAAGGTCGCCGAACTGAACATCCGCTTCCCCAAGCGGTCCATCATCCGAGACTCCTTGCTCGGTGGGTGGACTGAGGGACTCTCCTGAGCCAGTTCCCTCTTTGTGGCCGCCGTCAACATGGCATCTACCGGAGGCCCCTTACTCCAATGGGTCCGGTCGGATGGCGGACTAAGGATCCTATCCGGTCTTTTGGGAATTGGCTCCACGGTGTCCGGTTCCTTCCACGCCCTGGTGGTAATAAGGTCCACCAGGGGGTCGGCAGGGGGGGACACCCAAGAGGTAGACGGGCCCGTTTCAAATGCCTCCAAGAACACGGACTCGTCAGAGGAAGACTTGGGGGCAGACCACCCCTTATCGGAGCATTTCCATGATGTCTCCAAAGGAGACATCCTCGGGGTGACCGTGGGGAGCCTTCCCCTTCCTCCAAGTCCGTGTCTTCTGTGAGAGACTCGGGGGAGTCAATGTGCCTCCTTTTGCATGTATGCTTGCGAGGGACCTCCTCTGGGGGGCTGTCAGAGGAGTCCTCGCAAGCAGCAATTTGCTCCATAGGAGCAACTTGGGGCACAGAAACGGGCTGTCCCAGGGGCCGGATGGTGGAAGCCTGGCCCAGTGCAGAGGGAGCGCGGGACGGAGCTGGAACAAGTGCCGGGGGTCCGGAGACCCTCAACAGAGCCCTCTCCACTACATCAAAAGCCGAAGGGGAGCCGACCTCGACCAAAGGATCCGACAATCGGCTCCCCCTCGGATCCGAGGAGTGGACCGAGCGGCGCGAAGCACTCGGATCCGAAGGGACAGTGCGCTCCGACACAGACGGCGCCGAAGGAGCACTGATCCCCCCGGATCCGAAGCTCGGATCCAGGCTCCGAGAGGTCGGGTCCGACGCACTCGAGGGCAGGGTCGGATCCGGTACCAAGTACTATCGGCCGACCCACCCCGCTCGGCTGCTCGGCTCCAGCTGCTCCGAACCCGGATAGCGGGTCGGAGAAGGAGCAATAGGCTTAAAAGGGTGTTGAGCTCCCGAGGGGAGGCAAGAGCACTCCCATCTGCATCTGGGCCTGGATGAACCTTCTCATCATCCGGTCCAGATCAGCATCAGAAAGGCTATGTAGATCTCGACGAGGCTACCGAGGTAGGCCTGGAGTGCCTCCTCGATAGCCTCGACGGAGATCGGGTCTCCTCCTCCTCAGGACCCGTGAAAAGCACACAGGGGACCGGAGCCGAGAAGGAGGAGACCGAACGACAACGGAGCCGGGAGAAGCCGCTTGGCTGGCGGGCGAAACAGAGGTCTCGGCCCGCCAGCTTGTGCTTCTCCCTCCGGTCCTTTTAGCAGCATCCCTCTCCTCTCCAGAAGCGGGAGGTTGAGTCCCAGGAGCAGGAGGGGTGCCACAGGGGAACAACTGTAGCCACAGTAGTCCCGAAGGAGCGGAGGCGGAGCCGAGTCTGGCGGTAAAGACCCGCCAAGACAAGCTTGGACCTCCGCTCCCTCAGTGCCCTGGGGTTGAACCCTGCACATATGGAACAGCCAGATGTGAGGTGTTCAACCCCGAGACACTTAACACACCGAGTGTGGCCATCAGCCGGTGAGAGCTTATGGCCACACTCGGAGCATTTGGAAAAGATAGATTTAGGCTGATCAGCCATAATCTACAAGCTACTAAAAGTAACTTAAAAGAAAAGACACACAGGCCCACACACACACTCTACGCAACAGCGAGGGGAGGGAAAAAAAATTACTTAATTTAACTCAAAATAAAACTATTAAGGAGGGAAACCTAAACTTTCACACAGAATTACACAAAAAACTTAAAACTTTCTGTTTTAACAGGTAATAAATCACCACTTAGCTGAGAGCAAAGAACCCAAATCCAGTCACCAGCGCGGCAAACGAGATCTGAGGTCATGAGGGTAGAGCAGGGCATTATGGGTGAGGGGAGGAGCTGAGAGCTTGGATCCATAGCTGGAAAACCATGCCGGTTCGGATCCGATATCAGATCCATAACCCACAGGTTGCAGACAAATGAATATCCTACTTCAGATGAGTAGTTACCAGTGGCACGGTGTCTCTCAGGGATCAAACCTAAGACCACTTTTTCTTTGGTATTTACTTCTCTGATATCAAGGCAGACAAAGGCCTTTAAAGCTAACCAAGTTTGGAGACTCCTCAGTTGACTTCTAGATTCTTCAGGAGGGACTATTGTGCACCAAGTTTGGCTTGGACCATGGCATAAAACGAAATGCTTAAGATATTCAGCATTGTGTTCTTTGACAAAACTGGGTGCCCATGCACTTACCACACAGGTGACAGACATCCTTTTGAAAAGTCTCGGCTATTAGGGGCTTGAACACTTTCATTCAAGTGAATTACCGTTCGATTACCATGCATCCAGTGTTGTCAGGAGATCCTTTTATGTTGCCTGACTAATAACCAGGGGTGGTACTTCTATATCTAAGGAAGTTATCATCCCTCTCTACTCCTCCCTCATCAGACCCATAAGAGTATAATAGCCTCTTTGGAATGTGCCTGTGTAATCATATGATGCAACTTCAGAGACTGAAGAATTTTCTCATTAAGATAGTCAAGGACATCCCATGCTACCTTAAAGCCCTTTCCTCTCTTTTCTGTTTCCTACAGACTGTTAAGAGATGTACTCTGTCTAGTCTACAAAACCTAAAAGGATCCAGTGCTATATTACGACCTGCACATCTGCAAAACTAAAAACACCTAAACATCCACTCGAGAGATCTTAACTTCTAATGAAACATAAATATGACCCTACTGGCAAGACAACTATACATATCCCACAGAATCCCCCCTTTAAGGGAAAGAATTCCTTTGGATGCAAAGCAAAGTAGCTCCTAGACCCTCTAAGTGTAACATGGATAAATAGATGAGCAACTGTGGCTACACCCTAGGTTTGGCCCCTTAAGCCATCATTGAGAGAAGGCGACACTAGGTATAAATCAGTCACATTGAGTACTTACAATTTGGGGTATTATGGCTAAAACTAAATACAAAAAAAAATGCACCATCATACCCTTTGGGAAGTCAAATACCCCTGGTAATTGCAACATCAATAGCACACCCCTAAGAATAGGCTCAGAGGTGAGAGATCAGACAGAATGTAGCCGGAAATTTGACTGCCACGTAAAGGTAAGGAAGCCCTTCTACGTGGCATAACTTGTAAGTAAAGGTATGACATCCAAATTCAAAGAAATTAATTTATTTATTTATTTATTTGCATTTATTAACCGGGTTGGTCCAGCTGGGTAAGAATTACCCTTTTTCAGTGGAGACCCGAGGGGAAAAGCCCCAAACAGACATAAAAATTCATACGGATAGAAACAAATTAACAATATTACAGAGGAAAACAATATTATGGGTACAATGGATAAGAAAAACAAACAATGAAAGTTTGAGAATATGAGTAAGGTAGGCCAGAGGCATGCATGCAAAAGATTTATGAAAAGGTGTTCTGAGTAAGATCTCTGAATTAAGTTAAAGTAGGCAAAGAAATGATGATTTAGGTGTGGAGTTAGTAGTGTGGGAGTTTTAGGTGGGAGCATGTGAAGGACATTCCCACTTGGAGGAGAGATGGGAGAGAAGCATGGATTTGAAATTGTTGTGGTTAGGTATATTACGTAGTGGTGTGGGGAGATTGTTCCATAGTTTGGCTATAGTGTGGGATAGTAGTAGTTTACCAGTTGGGTGGATGGGTTTGTGTACATGCAGGAGGTTTTGGCCTGTGAATCTCGGGGTACGGGTAGGTGTGTAGGGTGTTAGAGATTTAGCAAGAGAGGGGCATTCTGCTGGTTTAAAGATGAGTTTGTGAGCTGTTGTAAGTTGTAGGTACTTTAGGTGGTTGTGGAGTTCTAGCCAGTTTAGGGTGTGTAGGGAGTGACAGTGATGGGAAGAGTTCTTAGAATTGGTTGCAAATTTGCAGATTTTTTTGCAACAGGCCTCAAGTTTAGCATGGAGTCCGAGTTGTCGGTTGGAGAATAGGGGAGCACCGTACAAGAGAGAGGGGGGAGAAGGAAGGTAGATGCAAGGGTATGACGGGAAGATGGAGTAAGGTAGTAGTTGTGTCTGTAGAGGAGGCTGATTTTCTGGTGGGTTTTTTTGATTGCTGAGAGGATGTGGGAGTCGAATTTTAGGTTTTCATCGGTGGTAATGCCAAGTAGTTTGGTACTAGGAATGATTTCAAGAGGGGTGTTATTGTGGCTTTTGATGGAAAATTGGACTTTGTGGAACCGGGAAGTTTTAGTGGGAGTAAATATCATTAGCTTTGTTTTGTTGGCATTTAGGGCCAAGTGATGCGATTGCATCCATGATTCAATTTTGGAGAAGGCTGTTTGGCTATTAAGTAGAAGTTTGGAGAGGCAGGAGGCTGAGCAGATGATAGTGGAGTCATCTGCGTATTGGATGACTGAGGCTTCAGGGATGGAGAGGTGAAAGTTGTTAATGAATAAGTTAAAGAGCAGAGGGCCAAGTACTGATCCTTGGGGAACTCCTGTGGGTGTAGGTAAGAAAGGGGGGGTTGACTCTTTCCATTGTACAGCTTGCTGGCGCGTGGAAAGGCAGCTGGAGAACCAGTCTAGGGTTGAGTGAGATAGATGCAGGTGCGAGAGCTGGGACAGGAGGAGGGAATAGGAAATAGTGTTGAATGCCTTTGAGAGGTCAAGAAAAAGAGAAGATACGTATCTGCCGCTCTCACATGCTAGGTTGACTGTTTCGAGGAAGGAAATGAGGGCTGTCATGGTGCTTTGGCCTGGGAGGAAGCCGTGCTGGGTGGGAGAGAGGAGTTTGTGCTGGATTAGGTAGGGCATGAGCTGGGAGTGGATGGCTTTCTCTAGAATTTTAGAGAGAGGAGAGAGTATAGCTATGGGTCTGAAGTTGGTAGTGTCTGTGTTCTTACCACCTTTGTGGAGAGGAATTATGTATGCATAACGCCAGATGGTTGGTACATAGGATTCCTGAATGGATCTATTAATGAGGATGGATATGGGATAGGCTATAGATTCGGCTGATATTTGAAGAAAATTTGCTGGAAGGTTGTCAGGGCATTGGCATGGTTTCAGCTTTTGTAGTAATCTTTTTATAGTATAGGTGGAGACAGGTTTAAGTGAGAATAGCGGTGGAGGAGGGGGTGAGAGGGTTTGGGGTGCAGGGTGAGGGGTTAGTAATGATGGATGGATTGGGGAAAGTGGAGGATAATTTAGCTATACAATCAATGAAAAATGTGTTGAAGTTAGTGGCCGTTTCAAGACTTGAGAGGTTGGGATTGGGGCAGGGGTTGGAAGTATTACCAGGGTTGAGTATTGAAGAGATGGATGTCCAGAATTTCTTTGGATTGTTTGAGTGTTTGTATTGCAGACTGCTGTAGTAGTTTTTGCGATCTTTTGTTATTGATTTTTTGGCCAGGTTATGAAGATGTTTATATTCTTGGAGGGTGGTGGATTTTTTCTGTTTTTGGTACAGTTTCCACTTTGTTTCTCTGAGTGATTATCAATTTAGTTTCTTGGGATAGCCAGGGGCAGGAATTTGTTTTGATACGTTTGGTTTGTAAAGGGGCTACTTTATCAAGTAAGGTAAGGAAGGTTTGGTTAAAATATGTGACGGTGTTATCTAGTGGAAGGATTTTCAGTGGGGACCAATTAGTAACCTTGAGGCATTCAGAGAAGATTTCGGGGTTGAAGGAAGATAGGTTACAGGATTGTTTGAAAATGTGTTGTTTTTCTATGTGTGAGGATAGGCGGTCAGTGAAGGCTGGTAAGTGGTTGCCTAGGGGGTCTGGTATTACACCAGCTTTCGAGATACGGTTGGGATGTGTTGTTAATATCCAGTCTAAGATGGTACCGGAGGAACCATCTTTGTTTGGCCTAGTAGGGAGGTCTATTAGTTGGGTGAAATTGCAGAGGTTAATAGAGTGAGATGGGGTATCTATGAGGAAGGAGGTCCAGGTAATATTTACATCACCAAGAATGTAGGTTTCATATTTGATGTTTGAGTTAAACCAAGAGAGGATGTTTTCCAGAGTTTTGGTATTGTCTCCGGGTGGGATGTAGATGGAGCAGATGCAGAAAGCCTACAGTCATTTCTGCATTGGCAAATGTTGGGATGGGGTTGGTCAATGGAGTAAAGTGAGAGTGGAGGAGTAGATAATTGCTACGTCACCTCCTTTACTATGAGTTCTATCATTGCGTATAATGTGGTAACCTGGAGGAAGGATTTCATTATCTCTGATGGAGGGTTTGAGCCAGGTCTCAGAGACAGTGGTTATGTCTGGCTGGTTGTAAGAGAGCCAGGCATGAAGGCTGGGGATTTTATTACGGAGGTTTTGTGCATTTAGGGTCATGAGGCGGATAGTCTTGTGTTTGTGTTGATTAGAACTTGGGTTAGGGTGGGTACAGGTAGGGGTTGGGCCTGGGTTAGGGTGGATGTCACCTGACAGAGAGAGTGAGATATGAGAGAGGATCTGATTGAAGAAAAGTAGAGGATACAGGGAAGTATGTTTTTTTGGGGGGAGGGTTGTCTTACAGAAAGTAGATAGAGTGGGGTGAGGAGATGGTGATGTAGGGAGTAAGGAGAGTTTGAAAAGATTGGATGGGCTGGAGGAGTAAAGTTCTGGAGAGATCTGTGAATATGAGTGGGATATATCTGGGGGGTGTGAGGTGGTGGTGTGTGTGGTTAGAGGTAGGTATGTATTAGTGTGGAGGCTAAGTTGGGTAATGTAGGTTAGGCATATTAAAAGGGTAGATAGTAGTAGAGCTTGTTGTGGGAAGGTAGGCATTGTTGTATAGATGTGTGAGGTGTGGTGTATGTATGAGAGAGGGTGGGGGTGTGTATGAGATTGGTGTGTGTATGAAGTGCTACGCTCATCATGCAAACGGTAATGTTCCAAAGGTCGCTCTTTTTCTCTCTTGAAAGTCCACCAGTTTCACCAATGTAACCACCATGTCTTGTTCGCTGCTCTCGGCCATTTGCATGAAAAGGTGACAATGACCTCTGCTTGTACTGATAATTGTGCATCAGTCCCATATCTGAAGAATTACTGTTTTTCTTCTTCGGGTATACAGGTTCTACTTTCAAAGTACAGCAAACCTTGGGAATTTCCTCTGGAAGACCCAGTCTTAGCTTTCCTGGTCCCCATCTTGGTCCCTTAAAAAGTACAGAAAGCTTGTTGCAGAAACCAGGTGCGATCCAAAATGTATTCCAGATGTGAAGCAGGAGCTGAAACAGGTCAGCTGAGATGGCTGTAGTGATGAGAGCATATGGACCATTCACCAGACCTGCACACAATCAGCATAGCAATTGTGGTTCCAATTCCATTCTGACCGATATTGTTATACAGGAACAACATGGGAGCTGCTACAATGAGCATCACACAGCAGGTTGTCGCTCTCCCTCCCGTGTAGTTAGAAACTATACCTGCAATTATCCCACCCAAAATTCCTCCAAAATCAAAGAGCGTAGATATATCTCCAGCACCTTTTGAATCTAAATGTGCTACGTTGGGAATGAACAGTGGTAGCCAGTAAAGAAAGGTGTAGCTGACAAGCTTGGCAAATAGTAAGAAGAGGGAAAACTCCAACACACCTGGAATTTTAAAGACACTTACAAAGCTGATGGCAGTGGGCTCTTCAATGACAGTGCCCCGCTCTGTGGGTATGTTGATACTGCCATCTGCTGCATGGTTCGGGCTCCTAAAGAGTTCCTCATCACTACCATTTCTGATTAATGGTGTCTGTTCAAGTCCTTCATGGTGTTGAGGAGGACAGCAATCCACATCTTCTTGACATTTCAGTGTTGGCTGTGGTATGCTGTTATCCACTTCCCTGCCATCTAACCACAGGGTTAGAGTTGCTGGCGCTGTGTCAGACTCCAAGCCGGTCACAAGTGGTGTCCCACAGGGCTCGGTCCTTGGCCCCCTATTGTTTGGCATCTACTTCTCAGAAGTACAGGCCAACATGGGAGGACTTTGGCTGACAAAGTTTGCAGATGACTGCAAACTGGGTGCCATAGTGGAAAGTGCATCGGACACGGATATCCTTCAGAAGGGACTCACTGAAACAGATAGCTGGTGCCAGAGCCATGGCCTGAAGTTAAACGCCAAAAAATGTATAGTCATACCCTTCGGGAAAAACAAGGTAACCCCAAGCTACCATATAGGTGGCAATCCACTAAGCACAGAAGAGGTTATCAGGGACCTGGGGACCCAGGTTGACAGTGGCCTTTCTTTTGACACTCACATTGCTAAAGTGGTTAGAAAGACCTTCTACATTGCCCACCTGATCATGAAGGGATTCACATCCAGATCTAGTGAGGTCATTGTTCCCCTGTACTCTTCACTTATCAGACCAATGATCGAGTACAATGCCCCATTCGGGATGTATCTCACCCGACATCTGCAGCAATTGGAGAGACCCCAAAAGTTCCTCACCAAAAGGATAAAGGGACTCCAAAATCTGTCATATGCTGCCAGATTGAAGAAACTCCAGCTCTATTCAGTCACAAACCGTCTGCTCAGAGGTGACATGTGCCTGACATACAAGGCCATGTCCAACCCGGAATTAATGGACATGCTCCACCTCAAAAAATCCAAATCCACCAAAACCACTAGAGCAAGCGACTTAAACCTTAGCACGGATATAAATAGGGCGTGCTGGAGGGATAGATTTATCACTCAGAGACTCCCTATGCTGTGGAATAAAATCCCGGTCCATGTGAGGCAGAGCACCTCGCTGACTCTGTTCAAGAGAAATCTAGACCTGTGGATGGGAGATCGTAGGTTTACCCCGGGAATCATCTCTGGGTCACTGCTGGACAGAGGCACAACAAACTAATGGGCACAGTATTTTTTCATATAAGGGGTGGCGTAAGCCACAATAATTTGGGCTAGGCTTATAAATGCCTTAGGGCAGATAGCCTAGTATAAACCTATGAACCTATGAACCTATCAGATGGACCTGCTGGCTGTGGTATGCTGTCAACTGCTTCACTGCCATCAGATGGACCTGCTGGCTGTGGTATGCTGTCATCTGCTTCGGTGCCATTGGATGGACCTGCTGACTGTGGTATGCTGTCATCTGCTTCAGTGCCATCGGATGGACCTGCTGACTGTGGTATGCTGTCATCTGCTTCACTGCCATTAGATGGACCTGCTGACTGTGGTATGCTGTCATCTGCTTCACTGCCATCAGATGGACCTGCTGACTGTGGTATGCTGTCATCTGCTTCACTGCCATCGGATGGACCTGCTGGCTGTGGTATGCTGTCATCTGCTTCACTGCCATCGGATGGACCTGCTGGCTGTGATATGCTGTCACCTGCTGCATTGCCATCAGATGGACCTGCTGGCTGTGGTATGCTGTCATCTGCTTCACCGCAATCAGATGGACCTGCTGGCTGTGGTATGTTGTCATCTGCTTCACCGCCATCAGATGGACCTGCTGGCTGTGGTATGCTGTCATCCGCTTCACCGCCATCAGATGGACCTGCTGGCTGTGGTATGCTGTCATCTGCTTCACCTCCATCAGATGGACCTGCTGGCTGTGGTATGCTGTCATCTGCTTCACCTCCATCAGATGGACCTGCTGGCTGTGGTATGCTGTCATCTGCTTCACCTCCATCAGATGGACCTGCTGGCTGTGGTATGCTGTCATCTTGCTTTTCCTTCTCTTTAAGGGGATCAGTGTTATACACTCTGAATCCATTCTCCATTCCACATGCAAAACACCCATGGTCTTGGTTAAAACCAGAATACAATAATCCGTTACCGTGAGAATTTGCGGAAAGAAGATTCAAACAAGGCGGGATGGCAAAAACTGTTCTCTCCTGCTGTGGTTTATCCTGCTCTTCTTCTTCTTCTGGACAAGCACTTCCTAAGATCCTCTTCCTTGCCTCTGCATACTCTGCCTCACGCTGGGCAAGTGATGTCACTGGCTGTACTGGCTTGCTTGTAACTTTTGTATTAGTAATTACACCATTACTTGTCGGTCTCTTTAAAATACGTATTTGTTGGGGAGGAGCTGCAGGAAAGGTGTCATCCTGAATTATGACTGGAGCTCTGGAGGGAGACTTTGACTTTCTTTCCTTTTGTACAATCTTCAGCTTTGCTTCTAGTCTTCTGTCTATTTCCCCATTATCAGCCGCGTCTTCCCAACTATCTGCAACATCATCTTCCATTTTACTGTCCACAAGCAGACAACCCATATGCAGAGCTGAAATGTTTTCTCTTTAATCCAGACATTCACCTGCGATATTTAATGTGTTCAAAACTGTCTGTAACAGTCTGTTCATTTGCACTGTTTAAAAAAGTTTCTGAACTACCAATGTGCTCGGGAGACGCTCTCTAAAACCATAGAAGCTTTTCAATAATTTATGTGACTGAACAGCTACATTTCTAGCAAGAAGATAACCGATGAAAATGCTGTACATAGACCATGGTAATAAGTACTACTACTTGACGCACAAGTGAGTGAGATTTGTACTGCTAAATCGTAATGAGCGAAATTATAGCCCCGCTGTACTCACCCTTCATTAGACCAATAGTCAAGTACAATGCGCCATTTGGCATGTACTTGACTAGGCGCTTACAACAACTGGAGCGTCCTCAGAGGTTTCTCACAAAGAAAATACAAGGTGTAAACAAACATGTCCTATTTGGATAGACAAAGCCCTATCCATTTACTCTGTCTCCTACCGACTACTAAGGAGTGACCCTAGCCTGACCTACAAGGCACTCACAAATCCAGCCCTGATGTAGCTGCTACATATCCACATGTCAAACAGTATGAGGAGCACCTCATCTAAGGATCTAAACTTAGTCAGTGACTGAAACAAAACATGCTGGAGAGACAAGAAATGTTGGCTCACAGACTGCCACTTCTTTGGAACAGGCTTCCTATTACATTAAGCAGAGACCTTCCTTCACCCTCTTCAAACGCAGTTTGGATTAATGGAGGGGGAAATCACAAATTCACACCCGGGGTAGTGTCTATGTCCCTGATGGACAGGGACAATCTGTAAGATAATCAATGCATGGGTACAAATCCTTGCTATCCTCTTGCCCCTAGGGCCTATATGCTGGGTAAAAAGTACAGTTTTGTACCTACCATAAATGTAGATGTTCGAGGATTCCATTGCTGCAGTCCTGACTATTGTCAGTCTTTTCTTGCCCCAGATGTCAGAAGACCCTAAAAAGACAAGTCCCAAAAACATGTACAATATATACAACAATATATACAAAAAATATAAGCATGTAAACTCACCTACACAACCACCCCGAAATACAGAGGGGAAGGAGGAACATCTACATTTATGGTAGGTACAAAACTGTACTATGTCTTCCATTGCTGCAGTCCTGACTATTGGGTAGAATCCCAAAGCAGAGGTAAGGGAGGCTGGCAAATTATAAAGTAGTAGGAGCTGACAACATGCCTTGTAAAACAGCTGTGGCAAAACCAGCCCTAGACTTAGAGTAGATAGGAAGGTGATAATGCCTAGAGAAAGTATGCACTGAACTCCAAGTAGCTGCTTCCAGAATATCCTTAGTTGCCACCCCAAGTGGCAGTAGCCCTAGTGGAATGAGGCCTAATCCCAGCTGGAATCTCCTTGCCATGATGGGAATAACAAAATGCAATGCAAAAGCCAATCCACCTAGAAATAGTTTGTTTTGACACAGGCTTGCCCTGAGAACTCAAAGCAAAAGAAACAAACAACTGCTGAGACTGTCTAAAATCCTTAGTCCTGCTTAAATAATAACGCAATTGCCTGTGTACATCTAAAGTGTGCAAAATCTTTTTTATTTCGAGGATCTGCAAAAATGAATAGTTTGGTTTAAAGCCACACTAGAAACCACCTTAGGCATAAAAGAAATGATACCCTATCCTTATGGAAAATCAAAGGGCCTGCAACTCAGACACCCTTCTTGCAGAAGTAATAGCCAACAGAAAAGCAGTCTTCCATGACAAATATTTCAATTCAGCAGTAGCTGCAGGCTCAAAAGGTTGTAGAGTAAGTTTTTCCAACACAAAATTGAGATCCCAAGCAGGTGTAGGAGCTCTTATATTCTTTAAACTGCTTGAACAAAGGATGCGAAAACAAAGGTGGGTCACAATCATAGTGAGCTGAAATTGCTGCAGCATGAATCTTTATGGAAGAGAAGGACAAACCTTTGTCCAATAATTCAGTAAGATATTGAAGAGCCACACTCAAATTAGGCTCAGAAATCTCCAAATTCTTTGCTGTACTCCAAAATAAAAATCTCTTCCATTTTTCTGCATACACTTTCCTTGTACTAGGTCTTCTAGCTTCCATAATCACATTTAAAACTTGTTGAGGAAGTTGAGACCTGCTGTGCTTCAACACAGAATATGCCAAGCTGTTAGATGAAGAGAGTGTAGCTTGACATTGAGCAGATGACCGCCCTTCTGAGATAACAGATGAGGAAGCAGAGGTAAAGGCCATGGAGGCTTCTTTACCAGACTCGTAGTAGAGGGTACCAGTGTTGCCGAGGCCAATCTGGAGCTATCAAAATCATCCTTGGCCTGTCTTGTCTGACCTTTAACAGTACCTTTGGAAGAAGAGGTAGAGGTGGAAAGGCATACACATGAAGGTTTTTCCAACTGAAAGACAGAGCATCCACTTATGAAACCCCTTTGTGCAATACTTTGGCAGCTGGTGGTTTAGTGGAAACAGATCTATGTCTGAGTTCCCCATGACACTGTCAGTTTCTGAAATACATGAAGATCCAGTTTCGGATCCATGATTTGTCTGCTTAACACATCCGCTAAGGAGTTCTGTGCTCCTGGCAGAAACCTTGCCTGAAGAGTTAGTTGCAGGCTTAGCGCAGTCTCCCATAAAATAATTGCTTGCCTGCATAGAGGATAAGAATGTGTTCCCCTTGCTTGTTGATGTACCACATGACAGTTGTGTTGTCTGTTAGAATCAACACCTGCCCTGGAAGAAGTAACTCCTTGAAAGCCATCAATGCAAACTGGACTGCTAACATCTCTTTCATGTTGATATGTAGATGCTGTAGTCTGGCAGGCCACTTGTCTTGTATCCACTTTCCATTTAGATGAGCTCCCCAAGCAATGTCCGAGGCATCTGTCGTTAAGATCTGACTTGCCTCTGGCCGGGTCACAGAGAGTCCCTTGTTTAGGTGACATTCCTGAGCCCACCACAAGAATTCCTTTTGAAGGCAAGGTATTATTTGAATGACAGTGTCCAAATCCTGGCAGTGCTGTGTCCATACATTTTTGAGATACCATTGTAACTTTCTCATATGCAGTTTGGCATTGGGAAGCACCAGAATACAAGATGCCATGAACCCTAATGCTTGAAGGACTGTCCTTGCAGTCAGCACGGACTGATGAGATAGTTGATGGAAGTAAAGTGACAGACTCTTTTGTTTGTCCGGGGTTAAAAAGGCCATCTGGGCTGCTGTATTCAGTCTCACACCCAGAAAGCACATGTCTTGAGAGGGTACTAGACTGGACTTTATTTCGCTCACAGAATACCCTAGGCATCTTAGATAACATATTCCAGGTGCTGTAGAAGAACTTCCTTTCTTGAGCCAGAATCAGGCAGTCGCCCAAGTAAGGATAGATTTGAATTCCTTGAAGCCTGAAGTAAGCTATCACTGGAGCCAGAACGAACACTCTAGTAGATAAGCCAAAGGGCAATGCAGAGAACTGATAATGAGAATTTCCAGTTGCAGATATTTCCTGCAAGTTAGCCTTATAGGCACATGAAGGTAAGCTTCTTTGAGATCTAAAGTTACCATCCAGTGATCTTTGCCCAGCAGAGGTAAAAGCTGTTGTAACGCCAACATCTTGAACTTGGGAATGTCCAGATAAGTGTTGAGGATAGATAAATCCAAAATTGGTCTCCACGTGTTTCCTTCTTTGGTACAAGGAACAGGCGAGAATAAAATCCTAGGCCCCTTTCTGATACAGGGACTGGCTGAATGGCTATGTGAAGTAACTGTAAAACTTGCTTGTGAGCCTCTTTCCGTTGTTGAGGAGGCATGCCTTTGAAAGGGGCATTGTATGGAAATAAAATCTGTAACCTTGGTGAATGATATCCAACACCCATTTGTCTTGAGTAATTAAATCCCAATTTTCTTTGAAAAGAGACAGTCTTCCTCCCAAAGGAGCTGCCAAACGTGAATCTGCTGGCAGCTGAAAAACAGGTCATTGGGTCTGTTTACGAAAGGACTGACCCTGCCCTCACCAGAAGTCTGAGCAGGTGAACTCCTGTTCTAGGCCTAAAGAACCTTGAGGCCTAGACCTACCCTAGACTGAGAATCATAAGCAGGATATGTCCACCCCTTAGCAGGCCAATTTCTACTAAACTGGCTGCACCTGCAAAAATCTTTTACAGTTTGCATAGACTTAGCTTTGTCCTCCATTTTCTTTAAAACTGCTTCCACAGGCGAACCAAACAACACATCAGACTGTAAAGGAGCATCCAAAATCCTTGTCTTAACATGCTCAGCTAAATTCTGATCCTTCAACCAGGCATGCCTGCGAAGAACAGAACTGGTAGCAGCCACGGTCCAGGAGGCCTGTACAGCATCAAAACCACATTGCAAAGAATGCTTACCCACTTGTTCAGACACATGAACCAAATCCAGCAACTCTTTACATTCAATACCTTCCAAAGCATCCACCTTAGATTTCAATTGTGAAAGGAGATAATTCTGATATTTTAGCATGTGAAACTGACAATTCAAAGCTCTCATGGCTAGAGTGGAAGAAGTATACACTTTCTTTCCCCACCTATCCAAAGCCCGTGCCTCTTTATCAGTGGGAACAGGATTTTTAACCAACTCTTAAACAAATATTTATGAGCCGGGCACCCTATAATACCTATCAGGCTTAACAGGAGCAGGAGGCAAAGAGTCAGGGTTCAGGGAAGCCTCTGCAAAACATCTTCCACCACATTCAACACAGGAGGAATAGCTAAAGGCCTATGCTGGGGTAAAACAAGAACTCCCTAAGCCTTTCCCTGAGTCAGAGTAATCCTGGCCTTCCCATTTAAAGTGCTCCCTCATGGAATGCAAAGTCTCTGAAAATGAGAAATCCTCAGGTGGAGAAGCTGTAGGAGTGGAATCATCCACATCAGAATCAGAATAAGTAGGATACTCCTGCATATCTTCCACAGAAGATTCTGAAGCCTCTGAACACTGTTCAAAACTATCAAACTCGGTTCCACCCTAGGCCTCTTATCAGGCGGGGCATAGAACCCCTAATCATAGTAATCAAATCTTCTGCCATTTTAAGCATATGTTTCTTAGGTACAGAACCGAAATGCTAGGAGAAGCCCCCACTGAAGCTGAAGTAGGCCTACCTCTCAAAGAAGTTTTGGCAACAGAAGGAGAGGCCCTAACTACCTTGGGAAGAGAGGGAAGAACAGTCACCTGAGAAGCCCCTCAGCCTGGCCTACCTCCTGAGAAGGCACATCCTGTAAGAGTATAGTTTCTGCCTGGGACTCCATGGAAACTCCTGGCAAAACCTCCGGCTCCACTGAGCCTTCTAAAGAACCGACGTCCGGGACTGCCGGTTCCTCAACCCTAGGCTTCACAGTTTTATCCTTGCGCTTCTTGAGGAAGGGCGCCGGAGCATCCGCTTCCCAAACACTAACCTGGCACAGTCTAACCTCCTCTTAATAGTGCGTTTGTTAAACCTAGCACAAGAGCGGCAACCAACAACGTCGTGCTCAGGCCCTAAACAAGGTATACACAAGGTATGATAATCCCTATGAGGTATCTGTTTCCCACAAGAAATACAGTTATTCACTTTTTCTGACATCCGGTAAAATACTGAGGCAAGAAAAACTAAAATGTTCCCCGGGTACTTAGCCAACTCTGTTCGGTCTGAAACTCCTTTCGAAATATTTCAGTACGCCAACCTGCACAAAACTGCTTCTGCATCGGACCATGCGGCAAAAGACTGGGGATATGGCGTCGGTCATGCGATTAGTACCCTGACGCTGACGTGTCGTCCTAATGCGACGACCGACGCCAGCCTTATACTCTGGTATTCGGGCCGACTGGACGCGGACTATACCCCAATAGTCAGGATTGCAGCAATGGAAGACGAAGAACATCTGGGTTATATTGGCTAGGCTTGTAAGGGTTCTTATGCCATTAGCTTAATAATCTCCTATGAAACTATTAACCATACCCTTCTTTTTCAAGCAAATCTGCAATGTTTGTGTCCAAATCATGTAAATATAGTAGAAAAAGAACTCTGACTCCAAAAACAAAATGTAGTCTTCCTCACTGTGTCTGCAGCTCCTACCACTAATCCAACACATTCTCATTAGAAACTAAGCATGAATGCATTACCTTGCAGAAAATCAACTTGAGTCAATGAATGTTTCAGAATACCTCCTCTGCATCCTACACAAGATGCAACTATTACACCACTGCCATCACACTGCTAATAATTCTGTGATAAGCCCTACAAACCTAAGTCCTTCTCAGGATGGTGCTACCAACCTCTCCTTACCAAGAACCAGACTGCAAGTAAGAGAAGACACCTTCTGAACTTCAGCACTGTCTGTGCCACCCTGCCACTTGCTATTAGTTTACCCAGCAACTTCAGTTACTTCAGGTCATGCCTGAAAAGGTGCCATCTGGTTAAGTCCACCAACTCAGTTATCAAACATTAATAAATAAAACATTTTTTGAGACAGACAAAAAAAAAACTCCCTTTACATGCAACACTGGAATGCCTGCCTACACCCTGCAAAAGCACATATGACTTACAGACGTAAAAACGCACTATCTCACCAGTGTACACGATTCCATTAATTTCCACTGACATGCTGATACTGTTTGTGCCATTCAGACTCAGGTTCATTGCTGTTTCTTGTCGTGTATCTGTGAAAACAAAATCAAGATGAGTAAGAAGGTAGACTACTACTGTCTTCTCAAAAAAGAGCGAAGCAGTGTTGCTTACTATACACAAGACAGACTAGACAGAACAGAAACTACATTAGCTGGCAAGGGTTCACAAGGAAGACATTGTATTCAGTCTAGCTCCCAAAATACCAACAGTAGTACAACTGTGACTTACAATGGCAACAAATATTCAAAGTTAAGGGAACATTGTTACAGTAATATTCATATTCACGATGTATGGGCCAATAGCAGCAGGTGAACATCAGCCTGTTCAGTCTTCTTATGTTACATACTGATGGATGAGCAGAAAAAGTTGTCTTTGGTGAGATCGAATAGAGACTAGTAATAAATGCATTTGTGGTATCAACCAGGGGAGAAGATATGGACAATAATAAAGAGTTGAAGGAATTAATTTGGGAGGGTACGAGAGAGACTTAAGTGGGATAAGTTGATCGTTCCCAGTGAAAAAGGTGGTTTAGGATTGCCTGGTTTGAATGGACACTTTTGAGCTACCCTGTTAAGGCTTAGATATATAATGCAAGCAGAAGATTATGAATCAAAGTGGAAAGGGAGACCGATAATGAAACAGGGAAGATGCTTGAGAAATGAGGAGACAACAGGATTTTCAATACAGATCCTTAAGAAGAACCACCACCATCATACAGACTATACATTTGCAGAAAGTATTCTAAGAACTAAGCAAACATAGAAATGAAGAAAGAAGATTTTGCCAACATGGAAGACTGCAAGTAGGGGTATAAAAACTGGTAAGAAATGGCTGGAATTTGCTGGAGAAAACTGGCAAAAGAACCAGTGTATTGGGAGATAACAACTATAGAGAGAAAGGTAATGGTGTGTGATGAGGCCAAACAGAAGTTTAGACTGTAGGTTAGAGACGGTCTTTCCTGCCAGGGATTGATATCAGAGTTTAAGCAGAGACAAAGGGACAGGGAAGTGTTAAGTGAAAGACCAGTTCGGGGAGAGTTTTTAGTCGAGTCTAAAACATAAGTTGCTATTAAAAAGGAGATAACTGGCAAGGCATATAAAATATTGCTTGAGAAATAAAAGAATGAGTCAGAGGAGATGAGAAAAGACTGGGAAGGGACACTGGAAAGGTAATTTAAAGATCACAGGAAGGTCATCTGTATGGCTTGCAAGTATGCGACAAAGTCCAGAAGGTTTAGGATTTTTGCTTGAAGTGTCTGCGTAGGTATTATTATACCCTTAGAGGACTTCAGAGAATTTTTTCCTCAGGTAGACAGCAAAGGCTGAAGGTGTGAAGGAAGAGAGTTAACCAGAAACATATTTTGGGGGAATATAACGAGTTGGGAGACTTTAAAGTTGCCCCACAGAGTTCTCTCGTCAGAAATGTTGAGGGAGAAAATGGCTGTAACTAATGAAATGACTCTTGTGAGCTGCCAAAAAAGCAACTATTAGAAAATGGAAATCAAAATGTAAATCAATTGTAATTGAAGTATTGGATATTATACAGCAGATAAAAGAACCAGAAGTGGATCTTTAGGGGAAGGAGCAAACTACAAAGAAACTAACTTGATTTATGGTAGAAATACATGCAAAATAATGTTAAGGAGGAGGAGGAATGAAGTTTAAGAAAAGGCAGGAAATGAGCAATTTATGTAATACTGGAGTGAATAACTTGTTATAAAGAAAGAAAAAAAAACATATAATGTGCAATGCATTAATATGACAAATGTTAATACGGTTTGCTTTCTTTTTTATTAATTTACGTACCTGTATCTTAAACAAAGTTGAATACTCACCATAACAATAGATCAGTGTTATTCGTTTCCATCCTTCCTCAATGTATGGGTCTCATATCCAACCTCTAATCTGACCGGCCACTTTCAGGCTTTGCATTCAGTGCTCAGGCTCCTCCTCTTACTCAATTTCTGTGCAAAAAGCGAGCTACCTCAGACTGAGTTTGCCCACCAAAAGCAAAATGAATTAGGAATATAAAGAGTGTAACAAAAAATAACTGACTTAAGCACTGCCAGCTTAGAGAGAGAGAACCTGAAATACGCAAGGCTATGTTATCCAGATATGACAATATGAGAAACTGAAACAAAAGGAAGGGGATGGTGGTGGGTGGATAGTTGATGTAGGATGGAAACAGACAACACAGATAAAGAAGTTATGTACTTACCATAACGTTCCATGTGAGTTGTTTATCCTGCCTTTATTCTCAATGAAGGGTTCGGAGCCGATCCTCGGCTCCGACAAGGCCGATAGCAAAGCTCAAGGTTTGCCAGTAGCTTAAGACCAATTCCCTTATCCCACAATGCACTGCTGGAATTACCTCAGATCTTGTTTGCTGCGAGTATAAATATATATACCCTTTTATTTATTTCTGCAAGGAAGCACTTCCCGAAGGGGAAGAAGAAATATTGAATAACCAGGATGGTACTAGCCTCTAAGTCGACTGTCAGCCAGGAAGGGGAAGGAGGGAGGGAGGGACGCGAGAATAAAGGTGAGATAAACAACTCACATAGAACGTTATGGTGAGTACATAACTTCTTTATGTGAAGTTGTTAAATCTCGCCGTTTATTCTCACTGCTGGTTAGCGTCTCTAGCACCCTCAATCCTGGGTGGCTCATAGAAGTACATTCTTCAGTACCGTGGAACCAAAGGAAGACCTGTCCCTAGAAGCCTTATCTACCTTGTAATGCGTGATAAAGGTATGAGGCTTAGACCAAGTGGCTGCAGCGCAAATATTGTCAAGGGGCAATTTAGCTTGAAAGGCAGAAGACGTAGAAACGGCTCTAGTAGAATGAGCCTTAGGTTTGTGTATAAATGGCATGCTCGCATTCGCATAAACAAAGGATATACAATCTGATAACCATTTAGATAAAATTGTTTAGCCACTAGATTACCTTTTCTGGCTTCTGAGGATGATACAAAAAGTTGATCTGATTTTCTAATATCCTTAGTTCTGTCAAGATAAAATCTGAGCTGTCTATATACATCAAGTTTGTGCAGCATGTATTCCAATTTGCTAGAGTGGTTGGGAAAAAAAGACTGGCAGCTCAATGACCTGACTGATATTGGATTCAGAACAGACTTTAGTCAAAAATGAGGGGTTTGTTCTCAGAGATACTCTATCAGCATGGTAAATCATGTAAGGTGGTCTGACGGATAATGCTTGAAGTTCTGACACACTGCAGGCAGAAGTAATGGCCACTAGAAAAATAATTTTCTAGGATAAATATTTGAGATCACAAGAAGATGCTGGTTCAAAAGGGGGAAGAATAATTTGAGACAGCATAAAGTTCGAAATTCCCTACTCTCCCTGGAATTTGACAGAAGGTCTCATGTGAAGAACACCTTTAAGAAAAGTTTTAGATAACTTAAGGCCCCATAACATTCGAGCCACCAAATCCAAGGTGGAAATTTGAGATGGCAGCTAACTGGACTCGAACTGTTGCAACTGCTGCCCCTTTCTTAAAAATCTTTGTCAGATCTTTAAATTTCTAGTCTCCCACCAGGATAGAAGTGCTCCTCAGCAATTACATTCTGCTTGCCGAGCACACTCAAGCAAATCTGCAGTCTGCGGCTACCACTCCACCCATACAGTATAAGAAGGAATCAGTACTGCAAACTAAACAAGGATATACATTTTGAGCCTCAAGACCAGGAGCACACTCAAGCAAATCTGCAGTCTGCGGCTACCACTCCACCCATACAGTATAAGAATGAATCAGTACTGCAAACTAAACAAGGATATACATTTTGAGCCTCAAGAGCAGGGTCAAGTCCACCCAGGCATTCTATGTGTATGTTTTATGAGAGTGAAGCTATTACATTAGCTGTATTTCTTAGTAGTTCTCAGCTTGCTAATAAAACTGACTGTTGTAGCCTTGTGTCCCCCCCCCCCCCCGCTAGTACAGTAATCCTAACTGTCCAATAGACAGTATACATTTAATTCACATCCCTGTGACTAAATTAACCATCAAGCAGCCCTCTCAGTGCTTTCTGCCTTAGTTTGTATCACTTGGAGGCCCACCTGTTTATTTGCATCTCTATACATTCCCCTTCATCGCTAATGTATCTCCCTACTCTAATCTGTGCACAAACTGGTTACTAATCAGCAAGTCAATGTGCAGACACACTCCCAACCTTAATAAACTTTGCTGTCTCTTCTCTCCTTCACTTTACGGGTAGTTTTAATTATTACTTACCCCCTCTGAGGCCTTCACTGACTTCTACTGATTGCCTCTCTGGTTTCTTTGCATTTCACCTGGTTTACACCCCTTGTGCTATCTCCCTGCCCCAATACAAAGTCTATATTAGAATCCTGCTGAGCATGAAGCCATCTTTAAATTTCTAGTCTCCCACCAGGACACAAGTGCTCCTCAGTAATTACATTCTGCTTGCCGATAAGCCATTAGACCTCTGGAATTTGTTTTAAAAGTGCTCAGATTTGTAAAGTAATACTTACTTTTTCTTTTGTCTTGGTTGGCTCTGCCCTGCTGCGTTCGCCCTCGTTAACGCTCGGGCTCTCTCCGCTCCCCTGCCCTACCCCCTATTCCCTCCCGCCCCCACTACCTCTATGTTTATAGTACTTACAGCCACGCCCACAGCTCACCCTCACATCACCTCCAACAACCACAGCTCCTCAAGTCATATCACATTATACCACACCAACTTGCTCCACAGAAAATACTCCCAATCACTCTCATTCCCACTAGGCATTTTTTACAACACCCACACTACTTCCCCATCCACATACAGTGCAACCCTATAATTCATATTCAGACCCCCCATCTAGAAACATCTTAAACTTTATAACCATGACGATCACGCAACTAAGTCTAGTCTGTCTTTTCATAATTCTTTACACCACCACAAGCTATCACTCTAGCAATATCCCTAAACTTAGTAGCACAACACTGCATTATGCACTCTCGTATACAGACACCACACATTATAATAATATCTGCCCACAGTTATTCAAGAACTACATAATGGACCAATTCAGGACTAAACACATATGCTCTCATTCCTACTAAAAAAAAAAAAACACAATACTTTCTCACGCTCCTCACCAAACTCCAACATCTGTATAACCATTTTAACTCCAGGCTCACCATAAGTGGGGCTATCCACCCCAACCCAAGCCCAAATCCATCCTGTCCAACTCAAACTGCTCCAACACAAATGTCAGAACATAACATCCCCACTTTCTTCATCCCTGGGCAAATCAACAACAGCAGCAAAACCAACCATCTTTTAATGATAAATATTAATATTAGAAGTATCAAAAATAAAATACCTGAACTCCAGGCCACAATGGCACACTACTCCCCAGACATAGTTGCTTTAACAGAAACCTGGCTAAATAAAAACATAGCTAACTCAGAAGTTCTCTCTACCGGCTACAATATCATTAGACAAGACAGACCTCTTCGTAAAGGGGGTGGAACTGCCTTACTGTACAAGTCAAACTTAACTGTCCGTCAATTACCAAACTCCTACCCCTCCCCCAATAATTGGGACATACTTATCTCACAACTTCAACTTCACCCTAAAAAGGTCATCACCACAACTGTGATCTATATTCCACCTGGTAATACACCTGCTAGCCTTGAAGACTTCTTATCCTGGTGGTGTTCCACATACTCACAAGAAACCCTTATTCTGGGGGACTTCAACCTAGATTGGTTCACCTGTATATCAGAACCACCAAGTAATTTAATAAATCTCCATGGCTACCAGCAGCGAGTCCAAATTCCAACTAGATGTGATAAAAAATCTAAAAGGGAATCCATCCTTGACTGGGTCCTAACTAACAACCCCACATTGTACCCTCACACAGGCAGTCTCCCAGACACCTTAAGTGATCACAACATAATAAGAAGTTATGTACCTACCATAACGTTCCATGTTAGTTGTCTTCTCTCGCCTTCTTTCTTGCTTGATGGGTTCGGAGCCGATCCCTCGGCTCCGACTCGGCACTTGCTAAGCTCGAGAGTCACTTTTACCAGCTCGAGGCAGCCCCATATCCCATGATGCAAGGCGGTAAGTACCCAGATCTCGTTTGATGACAAAGGGCAATAGCACCAAGCATAAAATACTTCCCAAAGGAAGAAGAAAACTTACAGATGGAAGAAGGACCAGGTCTGAATGGTCTTCAGCATAATAATTTCTTATAACAAGGTCTGTCCAGGCCAGGGGGAAGGAGGGAGGGTCGCAAGAAAGAAGGCGAGAGAAGACAACTAACATGGAACGTTATGGTAGGTACATAACTTCTTAATGTTAAGTTGTCAATCTCGCCTTCATTCTTGCTTGATGGGACCGCGTCCTAGCACCTCTATCCTGGGTGGCTCAATGGAACAGACTCTTGAGGACTGTAGAGCCAAAACTGGCTCTGTCCCTGGAGGCCAAGTCCAATTTGTAATGGGAAACAAAAGTGTGAGGAGTGGCCCAAGTGGCGCTGCACAAATAGTGTCTAAAGGAAGTCTAGCTTGAAAGGCTGTAGAAGTAGCTAAGCTCCTAGTTGAATGTGCTTTAGGTTTTGAGCACAGCTGTTTTCCCCTGAGCAGATAAATTTCAGAGATGACCGAAGAAAGCCATCTGGACAAGGTCACTTTAGAAACAGGAAGGCCTTTTTTATTATCCGCATAGGAAACAAAAAGTTGATCAGATTTTCTAAATTTTTTTGTTCTGTCCAAATAATATCTAAGTTGACGGTGGACATCAAGATAATGTAGTTTTGTTCAGCTCTGTCTGAATAGTTTGGGAAAAATACAGGGAGATCAGTGGATTGATTCAAATTGGTCTTTGAAGCGACCTTAGGTAGAAAGGTCGGATTAGTTCTCAAAGATACCCTGTCTTTGTGAAAAACCAAATAGGGGGGTCGAACCGATAGAGCATGAAGTTCAGACACCCTCCTGGCCGATGTAATAGCCACTAGGAATAAAGTTTTCCAAGAAAGAAATTTCAGGGAACAAGAAACAGCTGGCTCGAAGGGGGGAAGAATCAAGGATGTCAGCACTAAATTTAGATCCCACTGAGGAGGAGGATTCCTGACTGGAGGCTTTAGTAGGAAAATTCCTTTCAAGAAGGCCCTGCAGAGCCTATGGGACATAATATTATGATCTGCTACCCCGACATGAAAGTTGGAGATAGCAGCCAATTGAACTCTGACTGTGGAAGAAGAGGAGCCTGCATGAAAAATCTCTGCTAAGAAGTCCAGGACTGCCTGAATAGGGGCAGTGAAAGTATCAATATTCTTGGCCTAAGCCCAATAAGAGAAACGTTTCCATTTGCTTGTATAAATCCTCCTGGTAGAGGATTTTAACGAAGCTACTATGATGTCTCTAACTGGATTAGAGATCAAAGGAAGCCTGGCTAAGGAAGGAAGTGGAGCAACCATGCTGTGAGGATGAGAGAAGGGATAGACCGGTGCAGCTGACCCGATTGGTGAATCAGAAGATCTGGCACTGGGTCCAGATGCCACGGCTGCACCAAAAGGTGATGATGGAGGAACGGGAACCAAACTTGTCGAGGCCAGTAAGGGGCAATGAGAATCAATTTGGCTCTCAAAACGGTAGCTTTCTGGATAACTTGAGGGATCAGAGGAAATGGAGGGAAGGCATAAAGAAGTCCCTGGGGCCAATCCTGGGTCAGAGCGTCTCTGGGGATGGCCTGGTAGAGGAAGAGACAGAAGAAGTCTGGACATTTGCTGTTTTGGGGAGTAGCAAAAGATCGCAACATGGGCGACCCCATTCCAGAAATATCTCTTCCGCTATAGATTGCTTGAGAGACCACTCGTGAGGCATGAGAATAGCTCTGCTCAATCTGTCCGCTACAATGTTGGTTTTCCCAGGGATATGCGTTGCTACCAGAAACCGATGAGAGGAGATCGCCCATTGCCATAGTCTGAGCGCTTCTCGACACAATGGGTAGGATTTGGTTCCGCCCTGTTTGTTGATATACCAAACTACAGACATGTTGTCTGTGTGGACTGCAATTGTCCCTACGGGAAGAAAGTCGTTGAGGGCTTGCAACGTTAAAAGCACTGCTCTCATCTCCAGGACATTTATGTGCAGATGGTACTCGAACGGCTGCCACGTCCTGTGAACCATCCTGCCCTGATAATGACCCCCCCACCCGATCAGGGAGGCATCCGTGGTGACAGTGGCTATCGGGGATGGGGGTACAAAGTACCTGCCTTGGTGAACCTGAGGAGATGTGATCCACCAAGCAAGATGATCTTTGCAAGTTTGTGTCACCAGAATCTGGTGACGCATAGGAAGTTGTTGGTACGACCACTGTGTGAACAGCATCCACTGAAGAAGGCATGTAGAATCGAGCCAGGGAAGAAGAGTAATGGCCGCAGCCATGAGGCCTAATACCTTTAGAACCATTCTGGCCTGTACTTTCTTGTTGGCCAGAATGATCCTGACATGACTCTGAATGTCTGAAACTCTTTGATCTGTAAGGGTAGCTGACATCCGAACAGTGTTTAAGTTTGCGCCTATGAAGGTAATAGACTGGCAGGGCAATAAGGATGACTTTTCGAAGTTGATCGAGATGCCCAAATGAGAACAAAGATTTATTGTGTAATCCCTGGCTTGTATAAGCTGATGCCTGGTGGTGGCTGACAGGAGCCAGTCGTCGAGATATGGGAACACCTGGAATCCTTGGCGTCTCAGGTGAGCCGTGACCACTGCCATGCATTTGGTGAACACTCTGGGGCTGTAGTGAGACCAAAGGGCAGGGCTCTGAACTGGAAATGACTGGACCCCAGCCGAAAGCGGAGAAATCTCCTGGAGCGTCTGTGAATTTTGATGTGATAGTACGCATCCTGAAGATCTATTGAGCACATCCAGTTGTCCTTCTGCAAGAAGGGCAGAATTGACTGAAGAGTGACCATTCGGAATCTTGTCTTCCTCACAGACTTGTTGAGTCTGCTGAGATCCAATATTGGTCTCCAGTCTCCCGTCTTTTTGGGGACCAAAAAGAACCTTGAGTAGATTCCGGGCTCTGAATGGCCTGTTGTAACTGGCTGAATGGCTCTTTTTTGCAGTAGTTTTGAGACTTCTAACTCTGCAATTTCCCTTAGACCGGGTGGTACATCTGGAAGGGAATTTGAGGGGAAAGGACTTTCCTCGAAAGGAATTATGTAACCCTTGGATATGATCGACTGTACCCATGTGTCTTGAGTGAGGGAATGCCAAGCTTCTGGGTACAGTGATAATCTTCCCCCGACTGCCTCCAAGGAGGGACAGTCGGGCAACATCTCAGGGATGCTGAAAGGGCTTGTCAGAGAGAGGCTCTCTGTTTCCCTGGTTTTTTGGACCCCCTCTGCCTCTAGAGTGGCGTCTGTTGTTGTTACCCCCTCTGCCTCTAGGGGTAAACTGACCACGTGAATCCGGCGTGACTCCCTGGGATTTGCGGAACCACATTTTGCCACCTTTCTGTCCTTTGGGGTAAGGTCTAGAAGGGGTGGAAAAACGGACTCCTACAGCAGAAAGAGTCTTGCCGTCCTGCTCGCACCTGGTCAAAGTTTCCTTCACCTGAGGGCCAAACAAAGCTGACCCATCAAAGGGAGAATTTGTGAAGGACGCCTTAAAGGGATCTGCAAAGTCACATAGCCGCATCCAGGCTTGGCGTCTAAGAGCCACACCTGTACCTGCGGCTCTACTCGCTCCATCAGCAGCATATGATATTAGCCGCATGGAGGAGTTTGCAATGGAATTAAGGGTTCCTAGCTGCGAAGCAATTTTTCTTGAGCCCCTGCAGCTGTAGGATCCTGTACTACTTCACCCAGCTCCTTAAGGATATCCCTCTGGAGTCTGGTGAAGTGACATAGGTAATTCAGTGAACGCATGGTAAAGGTCGCTGAGGAAAACATCCGCTTACCATTACCTATCCATGGTCCTAGAGTCCTTATTAGGAGGATGGGCGGTGCGGAAGGATCTGCAAGTTCCTTCTTGGTGGCAGCAGCCACCACCATGGCATCAGCGGGGACACCCTTAGTGAGGAATTGCTTGTCACCTGGGGCAGTGATAAATTTTGAAGGCCTCCTAGGGACTGGCTCTACAGAGTCAGGAGCTGCCCACGCCTTTCGGGCAATAACCTGCATAAGGGGTCGAAGGCGGAGACACCCAGGAGGTGGAGGGCCGAGATCCAAACGCCTCTAGGTATACTGACTCATCCTCAGAGGGATTGTTGGTGGGCCAGTTTCCCCTCTGTTTAAGGAGTTCTAGGATGTCTGAGAAGGAGACATCCTCAGAGGGGGATCTAGGGGATCCCTCTGACTCATCAAAGTCAGTATCTGAAGTGATAGACTCGGGGGAGTCTACATGTTTCCTCTTACAAGTCCTCTTCCTAGGAGGATCTCCCGAAACATCAGGAGAATCCTCGGAAGAGGGGGAAATTCCCAATGGGGAAACCTGAGGCGGAGGATCTCTGGGTCCTGTAGCAAGAGAAGTGGCAGAGATGTCAACAGGCACCATAGAGGGAGGAGCTAAGGGAACAGGCTGCTGACTGATACCAGTGGCCAGCACACTCTTCATCACCTCGAATGCTCCCCTCCCAGGCAGGTCCGAGAGAACCCGTTCAAGAACTAGGAACTCCAGGGACCACCGAAGGGAAGTCTCCGAGGCAGATGTCGGAGCCGAGCTCACCAAGGCCGAGGCTCCAAGGGAAGAGCGGGTTCGGACAAGGGTCCGATGCCACTCACCCCTCGGAGGAGACCATGGAAGCCCGACCACGAATCCCTCTAAGGAAGGTCTCAAGAGGAGATAAGAGTAGAGGCTGAAGGAACAGAAGGGGTATCTGTCCTCCAGCCGTAGCAGTAACCATTCGAAGACTCCAACTCCAAGCTCTGGGGTAGAGTTGAAGGAGGAACTGTAACGGGTGTGGACCAATAGTCGTCTGTTGAGACGGACTATGTAACATTTGGGCCAGTGCCTGTGACTTAAGTAATCTACTGACCACTCTCTCTAAGTCATGGTCAGAAAGCCTGGATGACTTTGAAGATCGGCTCCGATGGCTCCGTTCCGAAAGGAGAGGTGAAGCCGGAGCCGAAAGTATCGGCTCCAAGGAAGGAGACCTCGACCTCTTCCTGGAAGGAGCCATTGGAACCGATGAAACTATAGACCCTGTCGGAGCCGACAACTTATCGGAGCCGACAGGTAGCCTCGATGCATCGGCTCCAGCCGGAGCCGATACAGCCTCAAAGGTAACGGTGTCGGAGCCGACACCGATGCCTGTGCCACATGGTGGTCGGAGCCGATCGGAGCCGACACCGAAGTGGTCGAAGCAGAATCGGCACCGATAGCCATCCGTGCGAAGGCTGGTTAGCTAGAATCGGCTCCAACGGGCCGATCTCGACTCAGAACGAGTCGGAGCGAGGCCGCAGGCTTTGACACAGAAGCCTGGGCCTTGGAAGACTTGACAGTCTTAGGTGGAGCCGACTTAGCCGGAGAGCCCTCCGGCTTAAGAAGGCCCCTGAGTATAAGCTTGTTTCTTCTTTCCTGCAGGACTCTCTGGCTGAAAGAATGACAAATAGCACAGGAGTCCTGCAGGTGAAGAGGGCCCAGGCAATAAAGGCAAAGTGTGACCGTCTGTCAGAGACATCTTCTGACAGCACGAGTCACACTTCTTAAAGCCTGAGACCCTTTCTTTGACATGGTGTCACACAAAACACACACACACACCAGTCAAAGCCTTTAATTTTAAATATACCAAAAGGTATAAGTACCAACACACACACACACCCTAACAGGGGGGGGATGGGATGGGTAAAGTCTGACTAAAAAAATAATAAGAGACAGACAAATTTCTGTCAGAAACAGATTAAAACTAAATAAAAACTAACAATAAGGGGTTTTAAAGTTTAAAAGGGGCTAAAATAGCGAAATAGTAATCACTTACCAGGAGCTGGTAAAAGGAGGACCTCATAAGCGAAGCGGCAAACGAGATCTGGGTACTTACCGCCTTGCAACATGGGATATGGGGCTGCCTCGAGCTGGTAAAAGTGACTATCGAGCTTAGCAAGTGCCGAGTCGGAGCCGAGGGATCGGCTCCGAACCCATCAAGCAAGAATGAAGGCGAGATTGACAACTTAACATTATACTTTATACGTAGAACAAGCATATCCAAAACCACTAACTATATATCCACTAGAAACACAAAAAAATTCTCTCCTGAGGTCCTCAACACTTTACTCTGTAACTGTGACTGGACCCCCCCCCCCCCTAAAAACCCTCCCACTTGACCAGGATGTAGCATATTTCTACAACACCTAGACACTGTCGCTCCACTGCACAAAATCAAGGTTAGAACCTCTACAAACCCCTGGCTCAGTAAAGAAACCAAACAAATCCTCAAGTCCAGAGACACTGCCTGGCTTTACTATAAAAAAAACAAAGAAACACAAAGCCTAACTAAGTACCAAGAACTGCGCAACCGTGCAAAAAAATGCATTAGGCTGGACAAAAAATCCTACTACACAACATTACAAACTAAATACCAACACAACCCGCAAAAAATTTGGAAAAATGTAAACCAGCTACTAAAATCTACCCAAAAGGCTACCCCCAAACCAACCACCCCTGACACTAAAGTTCCCATCGAAACACAATTCAACTCCCATTTTCTGAACTCAATTCTATCCTTAGTATCACAGGGCAGTTCCTTCCTCACTATCCCCCCCAACACAAACAACACTAATACAAGTTTTACCCTCAAAATAGTTTCCGCCACTTCAATCAAAAGCATGCTCTCCAAACTAAAAAACCTCATCAACAGCAGCCGACCTACTCCCCAGCTATTTCTTGAAACTCACAGCATATGCTATTGCTATCCCAGTCTCCACTCTCATAAACAGATCAATTGTTGAAAACTATGTTCCCAAACTCTGGAAAATATCCTATGTTACACCCATACATAAAGGCGGGACCTCCACTGAACTTAACTACAGACCCATTGCTTTACTCTCCCCCCTGGCCAAAATCCTAGAAAAATGCATCCACACCCAGATGCTAAACTATCTCCTAGACAGCAACATCCTGTCACCTACTCAGCATGGTTTCAGACCTGCCCATAGTACCACTACAGCCCTCCTCTGCTTCACAGACACAGTAAACCGTCTCAAAAATGAAGGCCTACAAGTGTCAACTCTTTTTTTGGATATGTCCAAAGCATTTGACACAGTCACACCAAATCCTGTTAAACAAACTAAACCAATATCATCTATCAAATTCCACTCTTACCTGGTTCCAAAGCTACTTGACTGACAAGTACCAAGCTGTGAAATGGGAAAATTCTCTCTCTCCTCAGCTGCCCATAACTATAGGAGTCCCACAGGGTTCTATCTTAGGACCACTACTATTCACAGTCTTCACAAATGACCTTCATACAGCATGCATCTATAATTCAGTATGCAGATGACACTACCTTAATCTGTGCTGCACAAAACATTCCCACCCTCCTGCAAAACAACTCAACTAGCATTCTCTGACGTTGAAAACTACCTTACCAAAGCCCAACTTATCCTCAATCCAAAGAAAACTCAGCTTATGATTATAACCAGTTCTAACAAAAGCACTAACAGTCAATTCACTATCTACTCCACTAATGCTACTCCAATTGCTCCAGTGGCACAGGCTAAGCTGTTGGGAATAACCATAGATTCTCACCTAAAATTTGATAGTCATCTCAACTTAACTATTAAAAAAGTACATGCCAAACTAGGGTCGCTCTACCGCACCAAACCATTTCTTACCAACAACACAAGATCAGCCATTGCTCGCTCCCAACTTCTATCCACCCTACTATATGCATCTCCCATTCCGACTAATCTCAACAAAACTGAACTAAGCAAAATGGAAGCCTGCTATAACAGAATTGCCCGCTTTGCTGCAAATTGCTCATATAGAACTCATCACTGTACTGCTTTGAGACAGCTCCACTGACTTGAACTGCCCAACCTCCTAACCTACACAATTAGCTCTGCCTCTGTCATTCTATCTATTAATTCCCCGATAAGTGTCCTGCCCTCAAAAACCTAGTACATCATCACTCAGCCAAAAGGCCTCTTAGATCATCAAGCAAACTACTACTAGAAGTCACCAACAGCTACAATAGCTTTGGAGATGCACTATATAGTAGGTCAGTGGCTAAAAAATGGAACTCTGTCCCTACAAGCATTCAAAACACATCATCCAAAGCCTCCTTTAAAGACCTCATCAGGCAACATTCTCAAGGAAAGTTGGCAGTGCCATGACTGCTCCCCAGGCTAGTGAAAGCAGATAACACATACATACAAAATCTAGAGCACTTGATAATAGTTTTCAATCTTACTCACAAACACTGGATAATCTACAATGTATATACTGTACCTGTGTACTATGTATGTATTCTACCTATGTTCCAAATTTCAACTGTACACCACAAATCTATTAATTACCTTTATTTTTAAAAATTAATATTTTTTTTTGTTTGTTCTCTCCACTGTAACTGTTTATGTGCCACATACCACTGTAAAAACATGTCTCCTGTAATTTGTGTGTATACTGATCATGTCTAAATAACTAAATGTGTCTGTAATTTTTCTTTGTGGAGCTTTTCTCCCCGGGCCTCTGCTGAAAAAGGGTCTTTAAGGCTCAGACACCCCCGGTTAACAAATGTAAAATAAAATAAAAAATGAACGATAGTGGAGCTCGAAAAGGGTAAATTTTCTGTGTGTTGGCCCAAATTGAGAACCTTTTCCACTTACTGTGGTATTATTTCCTGGTGGATGGCTTGTAAGAAGACAAGAGAATTTGTCTTGTATCTTCTGAAATTGAATGAAGCCTGGCAATTAGGAGAAGTGCCAAACAATCAGTTTCAGGGACTGCAGGGACGGATGGAGGTCCCCTCATGGGTGCGTCAGAAGGTCCGGAACTGGGTCCAGGATCCATGGATCTTCAAACAGGTGATGGTGGAGAAACGGGAACCAAATCTGTCGAGGCCAGTAGGGGGGCTATGAGGATAACAGTACTTCCCAGCGATTTTGCTTTCTGTAAAAATCTGGGTATCAGTGGGAAGGGTGGGAATGCATAAAGGAGTCCTGGGGGCAAATTGTGTAAGAGTGCATCTCTCGGGGGATGTCCCGGAGGTGGTATTAGGGCAAAGTAGCTTCTGCATTTTGAATTGATGTGGCTGGCAAAGAGGTCGCAGCAAGGCTGGCCCCATTTGTGGAAAATCAACTCCGCAACCTGTTGTTTTGAGAGACCACTCGTGAGGGAGCAATATCGCCCTGCTTAGCTTGTCCGCTATCATGTTGTATTTTCCCGGGATGTGTGTTGCTAACAGAAAACGCTGGGACGACACAGCCCATTGCCAGATCCTGAGGGCTTCTCGACAAAGGAGGTAAGACTTGGTTCCACCTTACTTGTTCAAGTACCAGACTACTGACATATTGTCTGTCTGAACTGCAATAGTTCCTAGAGGAAGAGAGTTCTGAAAGTACTGCAATGCCAGAAGTACAGCTCTCAACTCTAGAACATTGATATGCAGATGTGACTCTTGATCCGTCCATGTGCCTTGGGCAGTCTTTCCCTGAAAATGCCTCTCCCCACCCTATCAGGGAAGCATCTGTGGTCACAGTGGCTATTGGGGTGGGGGGGCAAAGGGGCTTCTGATTGTGACATGAAGAGACATCAACTACCACTGAAGGTCTCTCTTGCAAGAATCCGTGATGAGAATCATGTGGTGCAACGGTAGTTTCTGGTAAGACCACTGAGCAAAGAGGAGCCATTGAAAAATTCTCATATGCATCCTTGCGAGTGGTATAGCCAGGACTGCTGCCACCATCAAACCTAGCACCTTCAAGACCTCTGCTGCTGTAGCTTTGTTCTTTGACACCAGTGAGCTGACGTGTTGGTGGAGAGGTGAGACTCTTTCGATTGGAAGACGCAGAGTGGTAGTTGAGGTATCTAACTCTGCTCCTATAAAAATGGTATGCTGCGATGGCGATAAAGCACTTTTCGAAGTTGATTGTAATGCCTAATTGATGGCAGAGTGCTAGAGTGTATTGTGTTGCCTGAGTCAATTGATGCCTGGTGGTAGCGGTGAGGAGCCAATTGTCTAGGTATGGAAACACCTGGAACCCTAGACGCCTCAGGTGAGCCATGACCACTTCCATGCATTTGGTGAACACTCTGCGGGCTGTAGTGAGACCAAACGGTAGGGCTCAAAACTGGCAATGGTTGGCTCCCAGCCAGAAACGCAGGTGATCTCTGAAGTGTCTGTTCATCTTTATGTGATAGTACGCGTCCTTGAGATCTACAGAGCACATCCAATCGCCTTTCCCTAGGAAGTGAAGAAAGGACTGAAGCGTGACCATTCGGAACTCCTCTTTCTTTATGAACTGGTTGAGTCTGCTGAGGTCCATGATAGGTCTCCAGTCCCCTGTTTTCTTTGGTACCAAAAAGAATTTTGAGTAAGTTCCGAATCCAACTTGGTCTGCTGGGACTGTTTGGATGACTCTTTTTTTCTAGCAATTTGTGGACCTCTACGACTGCTTGTTCCCTGAGACTGGGTGGAACATCTGGGATTCTGTTTACAGGAATGGGAGGGGTAGAGAACGGTATGAAATATCCTCTGGAAATGATGCTTTGTACCCATGTATCTGATGTTATGTTTAGCCAGGCTTCTGGGTACAAAGACAAGCGACCCCCGACTGCCTCCAGAGCCGAACAGCCGGGCCCCCTTTCAGGGGTGCTGGTAGGGTTGACTAGAGAATTGACCCCTGTCACCCTGTTGCTGCGGACCCCGTTTGCCGCGGAGGCGGCGTCTTCCATTATAACCCCCTCCTGTGCCTCTAGAGGGGGTTTCTCCACGCGTGTCCTGAAAGGCTCCCTGTGCTTTTCGGAACCACATTTGCCCTCCCCTAGGGCCCTTGGAGTAGGGCCGAGTAGCGGTAGAAAAATAAACTCCAACGGCAGATAAGGTCTTGCCTTCCTGCTCACACCTGGTTAAAGTTTCCTTTACTTTAGGCCCAAACAGTGATGAGCCATCGAATGGGGTGTTGATAAAGGAAGACTTAAAGGGTTCCGCTAAGGAACAGAGACGCATCCAGACTTGTCTTTGGACAGCAATGTCCGAACTAGCGGCTCTATTCGAATCATCAGCTGCATAAGATATGAGACACATGGACGAGTTTACAACTGAGTTTAGGGTAGCGAGCTGTGCATTGACAGTCGGCCACTCCTGCAGCTACCGTACGCTGGAGAGTGTCTCCTAGCTCTTTCAGGAGATCTCTTTGTAGTCTTGTAAAATGGGTTAAGTAGTTCAGTGATCACAGAGAAAAAGTCGCTGAACTAAACATGCGTTTCCCATGTATATCCATGATCCTAGAATCTGTTAGGAGGATGGATAGATGCAGATGTTTCAGACACTTCCTTTTTGGTGGCTGCAGCTACCACCATGGTATCAACAGGCACTCCCTTGGTCAAAAATGGCTTGTCCACTGGAGCAGACATGAATTTATTTGGCTTGCGAGGGACAGGTTCCATGGTCTCCGGTGACTCCCACGCCTTAAGACAGATCAGTTCCACGAGCTCGTTGTAAGGCGGAGACACCGAAGAAGTGGAAGGTTGAGACCCAAAAGCCTTCAAGAGCACGGACTCATCCTCAGTAGGGGTCTTGAACTGCCAACTGCCCCTCTGACTAAGGATGTCTAATATCTCTGCAAAGGAGATATCCTCAGAGGGGGATCGAGTGGACCCTTCTGACTCATCCAAGTCCATGTCAGATGTCAAAGACTCTTGTGGGGAGTTTAACTGCCTCCTCTTGCACAATCTCTTCCTGGGTACCTCCTCAGTGGGGGGATCTGGGGAGGTCTCAGAAGAGGAGGGGACACCCTGTGGGGGTACATGAGGCTCAGGGTCTCTACGCTTAGGGGGACTGGTAGATGAAGAAGCAGACACAGGAGCTTGAGAGAAGGCCGAACCGATGCTGACGTTGTCTTGGGAGACAGGACTCTCCTCATAGCATCGAAGGCGCCATGGCTCCAACGAGGAGTAGACAGACCCAAAAGGGCCGTCCGATCCTTCCGCACCGAAACCATGGGCTCTGAGCCCGAAGTAGGAGCTGAGCTCATCCAAGCAGAAGCCCCGAGAGGAAGAGTCGGCACCGACAAATCGGTCCAACTATCCTCCCCGGACCCGATGGGACAGCGTCGGCTCCTAGAGTCCTCGGTCGGCACCGAGTACATCCGAGTAGATGGAGCCGATAACACTGGTGCGGGTATCGGCTCCAAGGGTTCGACAATCATCGGTTCTGGTTCCTTTGGCTCCGAGGGTCCAGTACGGCTTGGAGGAGGAGTAGACAAATCCGGTTCAATGGTCTTTGGCACCTACGAGCTGGTCGGGGCCTACAACAATTTGTCAAGTCCTGGTGCCTGTAAAAATTTCTGCACTAGCCAATCCATGTCCAAATCCGAAAGGCTGACTTAAGTCTTGGATGAATGCACCGAAGGTGCTGACTAGAGCAGAGGAGAAGAGGGAACCTCAGAGACTTGCTCCAATACTGAGAGCTGGCTCCGAATCAAAGGGACACTCGGTTCCATGGTCTGTGGAACAGATGACCCTCCCTCTGAAGTTTTTGCCTTTTTTTCAACTTTGGGATCCGAAGATTTTGAAGATTTGGAAGACATGCTAGTACCTTCATGGTTACTCAACACCTCAGAAAATGAATGCTGCAGTAATCCCCTGTCAATTAGCTTCCTCCTTCTCTCCAACAGGACTCTTGAAGAAAAGGAATGGCAAACGCTGCAAGTGTCTTCGAGGTGTTTAGCCCCCAGACAGTAAACACATTTAATGTGTCCATCAGTGGCGGACATTTTCTGCCCACAATCTGGGCATTTCTTAAATCCCGATTTAGGATGGGACTTTTCCTTGTCATCCGACATAGTAAAAAGTGGAAAACAAAAACCAGTATACTGAAACTAATACAATGAAGTCCTTACTTTCCTTGTAAAGACCCACACTAACTAAGGAAAGCAACTAAGCCCAAACCGGGCACTATCTATGACAGTTAAACTACAAATTTACAAATACAGGGCTAAACAAGCCCATTGAGAAAAACCCTGACTATAAGAAAGAAGAGATTATTAACTCTAAATAAGGCTAAAAGGCCCACACAAAACAACTAAGCCAAAAGGGCACTAACTATCAGAAACTACTGATTCTATTAATAAAATTTTTTAACACTAACACTCACACTGTCTATATGAAAATATCAGAGAGAGAAAAGAAAATTTTTTATCAAAACTTGCTATTTTTTTTTCACAAATGGTCCGAGCTAGCTGGATCACCGAGATTTCTCTTGCTGCGGCAAACTAGATCTGAGGTAATTCCAGCAGTGCATTGTGGGATAAGGGGCTTGGTCTCATGCTACTGGCAAACCTTGAGCTTTACTATCGGCCGTGTCGGAGCCAAGTATTGGCTCCAAACCGATCAGTGAGAGTAAACGGCGAGATTTAAGTATGCAACTTTCGCATCTGATGTCTTTTCTGTCCATTCTTTAACTTATGGGACAGAATCCCCATCTACTTTATTACTACGTTGTCTCATGGAAGGACACCAAAACAGGCTCTTGACCTGGACTGTATTCACATTTGTGATGTGAAATGAAAGTATGGACCTTGGACCAGGTAGCTGTAGCAAAAATGTCATCAACTGGTACACTAGAAAAGAAGGCTGTAGATGAAGCCACAGATCTAGTGGAACGATCTTTTGGAATTATAGGAAGTGACAGACCTTTTCTTGATGGACATAAGACGTGCACTGAGACAGCCAATGGAAAACGGTGACTTTGGATACTCCTTTTCCCATCTTTGTTCATAGGTGTGTACTAGACTAATGGCCCTGGAGCCTTTACAAGCCTTGCCCATAGAAGTGCCTTGGCATCGTGCCGCCCTACATTAGTTCCCAGTGCCTCTTATCAAGTACAGCCACTGGAGTTATCCCCAGGGTGAACTTTCTATTTCTCATCCACTCATCAATATTTCTCTTGAAGAAGGCCAGTGAGGTGCTCTGCTTGACATGTACAGGAAGTCTATTCCAGAGCATGGGCAGTCTCTGCGTTATGAACCTGTCCCTCCAGCATGTTCTGTTGATTGTGGTAATGACGTTGAGGTCTCTGGAGTGTGTGGTGCGGAGGGATTTGGATTTCTTTAGATATAGCACTTCTAACAGAGCTGGGTCAGACATGACTTTGTAAGTCAAGAAGAGATCACCTCTTAGTAGACGATATGAGACAGAGAATAGCTGGAGTTTTTGTCTGTCCATACAGGACATGTATTTAAGGCCTAGGATCCTCTTCATGGGGTACTTTTGTGGCCTTTCCAGCTGTTGTATGTGTCTAGTGAGGGACATGCCAAATGGGGCTTTATACTCGATGATTGGCCTAATGAGGGAAGAGTAGAAACAGATGATGACCTCTTTCTTCCTGGATGCAAAACCCTTGGTAATGAGATGTGCCACACAGAAGGACTTTCTAACCACAGTGGCAATGTGGTGGTTGAAGGAGAGATTGCTGTCAACCTGTGTCCCCAAATCTCTTATAACACCTTCAGTGTTCAGTGGGCTACCATCGATGTGGTAATTAGTGGGAACTGAGTTTTTCCCAAAGGGGAAGACGACGCATTTTTTGGCATTAAGCTTAAGGCCATGGTTTCGACACCAATCATTGGTCTCAGTGAGGCCTTTCTGTAGGATATGTAATCACTTGGTGAGTTAATAATGGCTCGCAGCTTGCAGTCGTCTGCGAACTTGGTCAGCCAGACTCACTCTGTGTTGGCCTGGACTTCTGAAAAAAAAGATGCCAAACAGGAGAGAACCTAGGACCAATCCCTGTGGGACTGCACTCTTGACTGGTTGACAGTGGAGTCCACTACTTTCACACTGTGTGTTCTATCTGTGAGCCAGTTTGCAATCCACCTAGTGATATAGGGGTCGATGCCTAGTTTGTTGAGTTTATCAAAAGTTCCTGAGTGAGGAATGTATCAAAGGCCTTGGACAGACCGAGGTAAGCTGTATGAACTGCCTTGTTCTCATCCACAGCTCTGGTGACTGACTCAAAGAAGTCAACCAGGTTGAGCAGGCATGATCTACCTTTTACAAAACCAAACTGTGCGGGATCTAGAGTTTGGAGATTCCCTATATCCTTGTTAATTAGGTCCGCGATGATTCACTCCATAGCCTTACATATTAGGCTTGCCAGGCTAATGGGGTGATAATTCCCAGGGTCTGTTGTAGTCGCTCCCCCTTTATGGAGAGGGATGACTGTAGCAGTGAGCCACTCCGTAGGGACAAAGACTGGCGTGAGGTTGTGACTGAACAGGGCACAAAGATGTGGTACCAGTTCACTTTGTAATTCATGTAGAACACATCTACGGATATTGTCGGGTCTCATGGAAGCTGTATTCTTGGCCTTGGACAATGCGGCTTTAACCTGTGCTGCTGTAATGTTGGGTGCCTGGCATTTCTCCGGTACTATTATTGGTCCTTTAGGGGAGGAGAGAGGGGTAAAGATGGCACTGAATCTGTTGGCCAGTATGTTGGCAATATCTGTTGGCTCATTATAGGAGGTACCATTGTGCAGTAACTCAGAGCAAACCTGGGTATTGCCGTGGAGATTCTTGATATAACTGTAGAAGACTTTGTGGTTGTTTTTAGTGTCTGCCGCAATACTGCCTTCATAGCTGGCTTTAGAGGTTTTGATGAGGGATCTCAAATTTTTGTTGAGGCTAATAAGGGAGTTTTTCCAGTCTTGGGACTTCACCTTTTTCTGCAACAGTTTCTTCCTTCTGCTGTAGAGTTTTTAATGGCAGGGGATCACCAGACTGGCTTCCTTTTTTGGAGGAAAGCATCTTAGTTCTGTTGGATATGGTTAGTTCCATGCATTTATGTACGTGTTCATACAGTGCACTGGTGTATGATTTGGCAGACATGCATCTATTTTCCATTGACATGGGTGCTGTGAAGGTAGCCACCTCTGCTTTTAGGACCCCCAAAGTCAGCTTTGGAGAAGTTTTTCATGGTGGTTACCTTTGGGGGGGGGGTGGATTTCCATGGTGATTAGTTTGTGGTTGGATCTAACAAGGAGGAAATGACTCTTGGTATAGAGCAATGGTTGCCCATGTTAGTAATAACCAGGCCAAGGATGTTGCTTCCTCTAGTGCGGGTAAGAATGAGCTGGTCCAGGGCATCAAAACTGATTAATTCCAGGAAGCGTTGTTTCCCAGTTGATGGAAGGATAGCTGATCACCTAGTATGAGTGTGCCGGGTTGGACCCTAATAGTTCCCAGGGTGCTTAGGAACATGGAGTGAAAGTCTTGGGACATGGTTGGGGACCTATAGCAGGCTTCTTCCTGGCTCGCCGTCTTACCCAATGTTAGCTGTACCTAAGTATCTCAGATGTGTTATGCTGGGCTACTAGTCTGAAGGTGTGTATATCCTTTATGAATATAGAGACACTGCCGCCTTTGGAGCTTCGGTCCATGTTCTGGGGCTAAAAGGTGTGGAATGAGTTATAGCCTGGTAGCGCAGGGGTGTTTTCTGATGCTTTAAACCAGGTCTCCGTTACAGCACAAATGTCGATGTTCTCCATTTTGAGGAGTGCTTCGAGCAAGTGCATCTTGAGACTTAGACTTCTAGTGTAGAGCAGTATGACCCTCAGATTGCATTTATTTATAGCTGTTACAGTGGTAATTTGGTCTTTGGAACATCACCTAAAAAAGGCACTATAGGGGTGGCAAGAGCCTTAGCCAGTATTCAGAAACTCAGGGGTGACAGATGCAGGCCATCTCTGGCAAAGCATCAAGGTCTGTCAATCATGTCATCCCAAGCAGACAGATACTGGATCCCCTTAAAATGACACCAGAAACTTAGCCAATTGTTGAAATCAATCATTTTCTGCTTGTACTGCAGTATCATTCTGGGTGACGGCAGGATGCTGCTCAGGGTTAGGGTCATACCTGCCTGGGCCACATAATCCAAGAGCTCCTACAGGTCTCTTTTCATGTGGTCCAGGAAGGTGCGCCTCAGGTCATTCACACCCACATGGACAGTGACAGAGTCGTACTTGTGGCGTGACCAGAGTGCATGTGTTAAGAATCGGATTCTGGCACCTGACAGACAGCTGACCGTTACCTTCTCCTTATTCAACCTAGTGAGTGGGACATCAGTGTGCCTCACTATCGGGTCACCTATGATTACTGTATTGGGCAAATTGTTTTGCCTTAGGGGCTTAGGTTGAGGGGCACACTGTGTAGGTGAGCTGTGTCTCTTGTTATTTGTGCTGTGTTGTGGTCGAGTGCGTTTCGACCTTGGAGGTCTCTGCTGTTTGGGTAGACTTCCATTGAGATCCTCCACGAAGGTGGGTGTGTGTGGTTTGTGTTTTTATGTGAGAGCTGTGATGGTGGGTGTTCTGGAGGGATATGTCTTGCATGTGGTGTGGTGCAGGTGTTGACCTTCTCCTCTTGACCAGCCATTCCAGTCTTGGCTTGACAGTGCAAGGCTTCCAGTTTGGATATACAAGTGCATTTCTCACAAGTCTGAGTGTTGGGAGGCAAGAAGAGAGGGTTGTCTGTGTACGAGGCAGTTGCTACACTGCCTCAGAATGCCCAAGTTCACCAGGTTAATAGAAGAAAGCACAGGGAACTGACCTTTAGACATGCCAGGAGGGATGGTCATTATTACTAAGCACTGGACCTGTTTCCTTATATATTCCTTTTACAGGAAAAATGTCACTCAAGGTGTCAGTCTGTACAGAGCACTTGACAAACACTTGAGGGGAAACTAATATGTAGACCCTGAAAATTTAAGGATGAAGTATTTAGGCAGGTATTCTGAAGTTAGGAAGAAATAGGTTGGTACTTAGGTTGGTACTAGGCTATCGGCTCTAGGGCCTGTACAAGCCTAGCCTAGCAGTACTTACTGAAAAATAAAGAATTGGCTTGTCAAGAATGATGAAAAGAGGGGAGTCACATGAATGGCTACTGCCTGGCTACTACTAATGCTGGTCTCAGCACAGCTTCACTCTGTTGGGATACAATACTCCTTTGCTTCTTCTCTCACCAGAAGCAAAATGTTAGCACCAATCCCAAGAAGAGAAGCAGGCCACGGCCTGTTTGGTGATCCACAATCTTGCCCCTGATGATGCAAGGGTCTGCAGGCTTGTAGACTTTTTCTGGTAGATGCCTCAAATAGCAACCAGAGCAAAAAGGTATGTTAAGCACAGACACTCACTCTCCTGCCAGAAAGAGTTAGGAATTAATGCACTCTGCTCCTACTCTCACCAGGATCAGAAAATAAGCACAGATTCCAAGCAGTCACCTCTAAAACAGTTAAGCTTTTTGGTGATCATCAGTCTCCAGGAAATAATGTATCTGCACTCCATTTCACCAGGAGAAAACAGAAGCACTAATCCTAAGATGACTACCGAGAGGCAGAATATGGGCTCTCCAATAACTGGTGGTCTTGCAATAGATGCTTAAAGGTAAGATGAAAAAAAAATGTTTATCCTAAACACTGCAGTGTGCACTAGATGTGCCAGATGTGAAAATAGTTAACTTAAGTTTTGCCAAAAATTAAGTTTTAGTGGAGAATTACTATTTTTAAAACAGCAAGACAGATTGAAAAGGGGTGGTCACTTTTGTATTCTGGTACTATGGAATACAGTTGGATGGGACAATAAATGTAAATAGTCGAAGGGGAGTGACTTCACAAAATGAAAATTTTGTGCTCACTCACACCAGCCAGTAAAAGCAGAGAGGAAATGAGATATATGGTCAAATTAACAGAAGGGGCAGGCAACTAAAAAGACAGCGGTGTTTAAGAATACAACAGTAACCGGGAGGGTGGGAAAATTTTTTGTCTGACTCAAGAGGCAGAGCTGTGGTCTCTTTTCAAGTTTTAATATGCAGTTAAAAGCAGAATGCATCTAATACAAGTAAAAAACAGTGTAAAAAAACAAAACAAATTACAGTATACAAAAACAGAAAAAGGCAATAAAGTAATACAAAATGCAACAAATAAAAAGCAAACTAACCTTTTCCTCACAGCAAACAGTAGCAGAGTCTGGGTGTGCCTTTCCAGTAGAAAAAGATACAAATAACTGATCAGATCAATACTTCTGAAAGGTTTTTTCCATCATAAGGAAAAATGTAACTGATGATGAACATCTAGCAGATGTAACATACAGTCAATTGAAAATTTTGGAAAGAATACTGAAAGATTTATGGACTGGTGGAGAGAATTCAGACAATTCAGAAGCCACCTTTGGGAGAAAAGAGGGGTTGCTTTTCTGGTATACCCTGTCTTTGTGAAAATCAGGTAAGGAGGTTTTGAGGACAAGGCGTGAAGCTCAAATTCTGTTGGCAGAAGTGACAGCAACCAAAAAGAAGGTCCTCCATGATAAAAATTTTGCATCAACCTTAGCAGCAAATTCAAACAGAGGATCAGTAAAATAGCAGCCCAGCGAGGAACTGGATCACCAAGTGGGGGGCATAAGAAAAGTTACTCCAAGGAAAACCTTGGATAATCAAAGAGATGCTATGGGAGCGTGATTTTCACCAACACTGAAAGAGGATAGATCAGCTTACTGTACCTTGACGGTGGAGTAGCTAGCTCCATTTTGAAAAAGATGGGTGAAGCAATCCAAAATTTCTGGAACAAGATCGGAGAAAGGATCATTATTACTTTCAACTGCCTAATTGGAAATCCTTTTCATTTGCTTTTGTAGAACTTTCTAGAAGGAGGTTTCTTGGAAGACAAAATATGAACCACTGAAAATGAAAATTTGGACTGTTAGGATTAGAAGAAACAGGCAGTCAACTTGAGTGATTGAATGTTTGGGTGAAGTGACCCAGACAGGTAAAAAGGCACATGTGGATATGAGCCAAGCACTCGAGGAAAGTGAATTAGATAAGGCCAGAGGAAGGGAAACCACACCTGTCAAGGCTAATAGGGGACTAACAGATGACTATGACCTGCACTGCAAATGCTTTCTGTACTCGGGGATGCCGAAGGAAAGGCATAAAGGAGTCCTGGAGAACAAAAATGCATTAGAGCATCACTGGGTGACTCCCCCTCTTGTGGGGAACTAAAGTGAAGAACTTGCTGCATTTGGTGTGGGGGTGAACAGACTGCAGCAAGTTTGGCCCCAATGGCTGAAAATCCGCTCCACTACTAAGGGCTGAGGGACCACTCGTGAGGGAGTAGAACTGAGCTGCTCAAACTGTCCTCAAGGATATTAGATTTCCCCAGTATCTGCTTTGTTACTAGAAAGCATCAAGATGAAATCATGGCCTCTTGACACAATGGAAAAGAACTAGCTCCTCCCTGTGTGTTGATGTACCAAACGACTGCCATGTTGTCTGTCTGGATAGATATCACACCCAAAGTGGCTTCTGAAGGGACAAAACACGTTGTTCTTGTTGGTTAAGCGAAGTAACTCTTTTCAGGGGAAGCTTTGCTAACTGACATTTTGCATCCAGAATTTCTCCAATCAGCTCTTAACGACTGAACTGGTTGTGGTCTGGGCTTTGTTAGGTTCACTTTAATTCCCAAGTTTTATACAACTACAGCAAGGAGTCTCTGGCATGAATGAGTAGATTTCTGACAGAGGCAGTGATCAGCCAATCATCCAAATATGGGAATACCCAGAAAACCTGCAGTCGTAGATGAGCTGCCACCACTGCCATACTTGCGTTAAGCACCCAGGGAGCTCTGGAGAGAACAAAGGGCAGCTGTGATTAGGAAATGACTGGCTCCCAGATGGAAGTGAAGACGCCGCCTGGAGTGTCTGTCCATTTTATGCGGTACTATGCATACTGAAAATCTATCAAACACATCCAATCTTTCTTCCTCAGTAGGAGGAGAATGGTCTGACCCATAACAATCCAGAATTTCGTTTTATTCATAAATTTGTTCAAGCAGCTTAGGTTTCAGTTTTTCTTTAGCAGTAAAAACAACGCAGAGTAAGTTCCAGATCCTCTCTGGTCTGGAAGGACCTCTTGGATGACTCAAATTTCTTAAAAGCTTCCTTATATCTGAAGCAGCTTCTGAGAAGGTGAGACATCGGGAAATCTTTCTGGGGGAAGAGGAAGGGTATGAAAGGGAATGAAAGAGCCTCTAGTAATGATCTTTTGCAACCAGGACATCCATGTTGTTGAGCCTAACAGTTGGGCAACAGTTCAATCAATAGAGTGAATCAATAGATTTTCTTTGATCCATAGTCAAGGCCCTTGGGAGAGATCTGGCAATCTCCTTGGTCAAATTCCTCTGGAAATGCATGACACGTGCCAAATAATTAAGTGCTCTCACTGAAAAAAGTATATGAGGTGTAAACATGCTTCTCAAACCTATCCAACGCATAAGATTCCTGGTTTGTTGATGGACAGAGGAATTCTCTACTGCAAATTCCTACTTAGTGGCTGCAGCAATTAATACTGAATCTATCTGAAGACCCTTTACTCCAATGGGGATAATCTTTGGAAGCAACAAAAAAATGTCTTTTTTGCGGAATGGGCTCAGCAGTATCAGGCTTCTTCCACACCTGTGTGGAGATCAGGTCTATTATGTCATCAGCACTGGCCAGGGGACTACCCAAGACGTACATGGGCAAGAACCAAAAGCCACTAGGAAAACTGACTGTTCTGGACAAGGTGCTTAGAAAGACCAATTGCTTTTCTGTTGATGTTAGAATACCTCTCCAAACAAGACATCCTTGGGTGGGGGTGGTTCTTGGTGAACCTTCCCCATCAAACTTAGCGCCAGTGGTAGGGGATTTCTCAGAGGAATCCAAGTGCCTCCCATTGCATTTGTGCTTCCCGTGTATACTCCCCTCTGTGGGTTGTTCAGGAAAGGACTTGAAAGCTGACAGTCTTCTTTTAGGAGGACTGGCTCAAGGCTTCTGGAACCTGGATGATCCGATGAGACAAGAAGAGCAGGCTGCAGACCCAGGGAAATCCTATAAAGAAATGTTGGACGAGTTTAGAGGGGAGGGGTCTTCTTTCTAGGTTGAAAGAGTACTATCTTGAAGGCCTTGAATGCTTAGCTCAACACGGATCTGGGGAGTCTTGCTGTAGGAGCTGAAACTATGAAGGTGGCTCAAACCTGAATGCTGTTTGTCTAGGCTCAGAGGCTAACACTGGGGCCAAACTATCAAGCATTGAGGCCCCCAGATAGAGGTACAGATTCAGAATCGATGCCAACAGTTCAGCTCAGAGATTCAGACTGGTCCCACAGGGTTGGAGGCGGCCTCAGAGAACTCAACGGAGTCAAGAATGTGCAGGCTCTTGGTTCTGATGCAGATTTGCCTAGGATGAAAGCCAGGACTGAGGGCTCCAATCTGAAAGGTCAGATCAGAGAAAGATCCATTAAAGAATGATGGGAAGTAGTAATACCTTCAGTTCAGGGAAAGGCCAGAGCCAGGAAGACCCTCAATTGGATCTGGGTCCATAGAAATCTTCTCTTCATTCTGTCCATGTCAGCTTCAGTGAGGCATAAAAAATGCTACAAGGATAAAATGGGAATAGAAGCCTAGGTGAGACAGGCTCTGGAGAGAGCCAAGGAGACATACTGCATCTTAGGATTACAGGATCTGAAAAAAGCATTTGCTCTGAAGATTTGGATATTTTAGATGCTGGAGCCAAAAAAAAGTGTCTAGTCAGTGGAACATTTCTTGAAAGTTTTAGATTTTAATTTGTCTGACTCTGCTATTCTTCAGATTTGTAATATACATTTTTGTCAGATGAATGAGAAAAGGAAGAAGCATCAGCAGATTTCACCAACCCAAGAGGTGGTTTATGTCCAGTTGAAGATGTCAATTCAAAATATGCTTATTATTCTTCCTTTCAATAATGGCCCATAGGCTGAAAGCCTTGCAATGGAGCAGAAAGTATCCATATGCAATGGGCCTAACCAAAAATGCACTTATTTGCATCTGAGTTTGGAAGCTTGTGCGAGCTGTGCATTTTTAAATCCTGAAGGCTTTTCAACCATCCTTCTGAGAAAAGAAAACTAAATAAAAGAAAACTTTTATTTAAGGTTAAATATGTAAAGTACTTAAGACCAACCTATAAAGATTTCCCTGTGTGAGATATATATATATATATATATATATATATAGATATATAGTTTCACTTCACAATCTGGAAATACTGAAATCTCAAATTTCAGTATCTTGAGACAAAAGTGTCGAAAGTGTAGTTGCCAGAAACTGCATAGGACCAAACTTGGAAATGTCGAATCCAAGGTTGTGGTGGTGCACTACGTGACGTGTGGTTTACTGTGTCCGTAAGGTGTGGTGTGGCCTGGGATATGGGGATGGCTGCTGATGTGTGGTTGTAGCTGGAGATTAAGGAACATTTTTTTTTCCTTAAGGGTCTTGGGTAGGGATTTGAGTGTATGTGAGTGTGTTGGGAAGGTTTAGGTGTAGGTTAGGGTATGTAGGTAAGAGTGTGTAAGTGATGAAAATGGCAGTATTTGTACATATGTAATGTGTGCTTGTGCAACAGAAATATAGTGTGTGCAGCAGTGAATTTAGTGTCTTTCTTTTTAGTGCGATCTCAGAGTTTGTATATATAAGTAGCGGGGCTGTGGGGTGCATATTATATATATATATATATATATATATAGATATATATATATATATATATATATATATATAGAGAGAGAGAGAGAGAGAGATACAGATGTAAATAACATATATATCAACTAACTATATCTATAATGTATTAAAGATATCCTTCCTTTGGTGTGGTATACTCCAGGGAAGAAGAAAGGTCACACTGCGCTGACAACACTGGGACTGAATGATTGGATGGGTACATAGAGTCACACTTAACCATTACAACAGGTGATGAAAAATAAAAACTATTTCAGCTTCTAAATTTTCCTGTCCAGTGTATTCCACTAAAAACAGCATCTTCAAAGACAAAAAATCCCAGGCACCCTTATGAACTGGTTCAAAATTAAGGGGTTGGTATAATGGTTAAGGTGTTTACCTCACAGACAAGAAATATAGGGTAGATTCTCACTAATGGAAATTAGCTAGGCATAAATAGTTCACAAGGGCAGCTAGCATAGTATTTACTTAAGAACCTATGGGTTAACTCTCCCAGTACAAAATTGTGGCCCAAAGATGGGGAGGATCTCTAAATAGAGGAACCCAGGAAAAAAGTACCTTACTGGATGATCCTGCAAAATGTTAAGTAGAGTAATGAATAGCCATATACCGCTTCAAGTTAAATTAAGAGAAAATAGACAAATGTACTTGGACTGCATAAAAATGAATCCCAGGCCCAAAAAGTATGAACAGTAACCTCATACTACAGCTGGGTTGGATGGGGGCTATGTGTCAATTCTATGAATAGCCTGTTATTAGACATACAACAGGCGAACCTCTGCCATACTGCAAATAAGTTGTTGTCTTAGATTTTCTGGACTATACAAAGAGCTATGTACTGCTACCTCCTCCAAAATGCCTAGAGCTGCAGTTATCACTAGAATGACAGAAATACTGGTATGAGCTCAAGTCTGAAGTTCAGGTGAAAAAGCAGCAACTTCTTCAGTGAAATGACAATACAGTGCTCAAAACAGACTGAGGTCTCATACACAAATACTACCAGTTTATCAGTAAAGTAAACAAATTGGGTATTGGCAACAGTTTCTTCTCCTTACCTGACATATACACAGACTAAATTTTGATTTAACTATTACCACTTCAGTCTGCTACATAACATTAAACAAAACACACACACACACACACACACACATATATATATATATATATATATATACACACACACACAAACATATATACATGTATATAAGTGAAACTGGCATATACTCATAGCTGGATTAATATTCTCAGCACTGAGTATGCCACAGTTTTAACTGAAAATGTGCAGTGTTGCAGAACAGCACTTATTCCTGAAAAATCAGAAAGTAATCAATTTCTTTTTGAGGCAACCCAAGGAT
>NC_056747.1:392005713-392051609 GCF_019279795.1 Protopterus annectens | reverse complement strand
AAAAGAGAGGGCTGAGGATATATAATTATTGTTGCGATTATGGTTTATGGTGTTAGTAAAGGCTAGGAGGGCTGAAGTAGTGCTGTGATGAGGGCTGGTAGTGCTGTGATGGATGGAAGCCATGCTGAGTGTCTGCCATAAGGCGATTTTGGATTAGGTGGTGCATGAGTGGTCTATGAATACATTTTTCCATAATCTTTGCAAGTGGAGAGAGTATAGCTATTGGCACACACACACACACACACACACACACACACATATATATATATATATATATATATATATATATATACACACACACACACACACACACACACACACACACACACATATATATATATATATATATATATATATATATATATATATATATATATATATATATAAATATAATAGATATGATAGATATATATATATATATACACACACACACACACACACACACACACACACACACACACACACACACATTTATATATATATATATGAAGGGCTCCTTCCTGCTTGTTAATATACCAGACTACCACCACGTTGCCCATATGGATGGAGAGACCATACCCACTGGAAGAGAGTCCTGAAAGGCCTGCAACACTAGGAGGACTGCTTTCATTTCTGAGACACTGATGTGAAAGCTGGCCTCTTGTTATCAACTAAGAACCTTGAACTGTCTTCCCTTCAAAATACCCCTCCACCCCAGAAAGGAAGCATTCAATGTTACCATTGTTAACAAAAGTGGTAGGAAGAACGGCTGACCCCTGAAACCAAAAGGGAGGTCAATCATCAGTTGATGTGCATCCTGCAAAATTATGAGAGACAAATCCATGCTTGCAGTGGGTGAGACAAAAGGGATCGTTGAACCAGAAGTATCCACTGCTGTACTCTCATGTAGTATCTTGGTACAGAAAACTAGAGTGATAGAAGAGAACATTAAGTCCAGCAGCCTCAGAGGGACCAGGGTTGGTAAAGAACCAAAGCTACTTGATGCTGGAACAATACCCTGGACTGCAGGAATTTGGCTATCTGAAGACTTGTATCCAGGTGGCATCCAAAGACTCTGTTGTGTCAATATTAGCAGACTCTCTGCAGGATTTTCTGTGATCTCCAACTGCGGGGCAGGGCAGCTCCATGGTTGATGCAGGAAGGAGCCAATAATCTAATACGAGAACACCTGGAATCCCTGCGCTCTTGAGATATGCTACTATCACTGCCATGCATTTGGTGAACACCTGGGGGGGGCTGTGTGAGACCAAAGGGCAGTGCCCTGAACTGAAAATGATTGGCTCCCTGCAGGAAATAGAGAAATCTCCAGGACTGCTACACTATCTTGATAGGATAGTAGGCATCCTGGAGATCTATCAAGCACATCCAGTTGTCCTTCCTCAGCAGAGTTACAATGGACTGAAGAGTGACCATCAGGAATTCTGCCCGTTTCACAAACTGATTGCAGTGGCTTAGGTCCCATTTTCTTTGGGGCAAAAAGAACCTGGAATAGACTCTGGATCCTCACTGGTCTGGGGGGACCAGCTGGACAACTTTCTAGCAGATTACTTTACTTCTGCTGATTACATCTGACTGGGTGATTATCCTCCTTTTCTGTGGCGGGGGAATAATGCAGCTCCTGGAGATTACCCTCTGCATCTTGTGTGATGGCCTGCTAGGCTTGAAGGTGCAGAGATAAGCACCCCCCCCCCACTACAGTGCAGCAATCAGTCAATCATTCAGGACTGCTGATAGGGTTTCTCTATAAAAGGACCACAACACCCCTGATTCTGTGGTCCGCCTCTATGGTGACATCTGTTAAAGTTACCCCCCCACCCATCCACCCCAGGGGGGGGGTTGTCTGTCTGCAGGAGCATCTTGGCTAAAACCTTGGGATTTCCAGCATCATAACTCCACCCTTCCCCTTTTGGTTCCTAGAAAAGATCAATTTACTGGTTGATGCAAACAGGGTCTTGCCTTCCTGTTCACTACTCTGGCCATACTATCAGCTGCAATGGGGAGCAGATGCATCGATATGTTTGACAGTGTAGTTCCAGCTGTCTACCCTACAATCTGACTTCTGGATGTCTGCAGGGGAGATTACGCAAGTGGGTCTTGGTCAGTTCTTGTGTCAACTTTCTCTAAAACTTGATCATATGGGCTAAGGTAGTTCAGCGCTTTAAATGCAAAAGTCACTGAAACATATGTCCATTTCGCAAATCTATCCAGAACCCTGGATACTCTGCTAAAAGGCTGGACAGACATACTCGCCTTGGACAGTCACTATTACCGTCAAGTGACTATTCAGCAAATTTTATCCACTTGTCACGGTAGAATTTTCTGGCTGAAGGCTTGTGGTGGGCTAGAATGATGCGTCAGACCAGGGAAGTGAGGGAGGAATGACTGGCAATCATGGGAACTGGAGAAGACACACAGTGAACTTGAGATGCTGAAGCTTCGGATAAACCATTCCCTCTGGGTGGGACAATAGGTCTGGAGCCGAGTACGGAATCCAGGGTTTCTGAAAAAGATGAGGCCAAAGGAAGGGAAACCAGGCATGTTGAGGCCAGAACAGTGCTATGAGGATTATTCTGTTCTTCGACCTGCTGGCTTTCTTTAAAAAACTGAGATATCAGAGGAGTCGGGTGAAAGGCATACAGAATGAACATATTCCACCTGGTTAGTGATGTACAGTATTACTGACATATCTGCATGAATGGAAATCACAACCTTGGGTAGGAGGTCCTGAAAAGCCTGCAAAATTAGCAGTAAGTACAGTTGTGTAAGATCTTACCATAACGGTAGATGTCCTTCTCTTCACTGCTGCAGTATTGCTTACAAAAGGCATACCATGCCAATGGCAGTCTGACGTCAGGCCAGAATACCAAAGCCTTTAGGTTGCTTTAAGGTACGCCATACGTCACACACATGCTCCCCGCGTATAGCGTAGGGCATAAAGGTGAAGTCCATACATACCATCCTCAGAACTGAGAGCTCCAGCAAAAATGCCCAACCAAGGAAAACGAGAAGTAACTAGTACATCCAGAAAAGAAGAAAAACGGGGGAGGACAGAGGAAGTGAATACTGTAACAGTGAAGAGAAGGACAACTACCATTATGGTAAGATTTTACACAACTGTACTACGTTCTTCCATTTCATTGTTGCAGTATTCTTTACAATAGGGAGAAATGCAAAAGCTCAGTAAGAAGGGAGGGAGGAGGCTGGACCAGCAGAGCTCTCTAGGAACCAATGAAGAATGGCCTTAGCAAAACCAGCTCTAGATATCATATCCATCGTATAGTTCTTCGTAAATATGTTTGCACAGCAGTCCAGGTGGCTGCTTTGAGAACAGAGTTAGTATCTAAACCCTTAAAAAAAGCACAAGAAGCAGCCACAGCCCTAGCAGAACAAGCTTTAACAGAAGAAGAAAGGTTCTTGCCATGGAAGACAAAGAAATTTTACATTTACATTTACATTAGTACTAAGCTAACTGCCCTTGCGAGCCATTATAAGCCTAGCCAATTATCCCTTGTGAGACTCAAACCCTGCACCTTGTGTTTGTAAGTCAAACACCTTAACCATTAGGCCACCTAGAAATCCAATAAATAGTTTGTTTGGAAACAGCCAAACCTAAGGATGAAAAAAAACAAACAGCTGATTAGATTTATGAAAATCCTTAAGTCTTATCCAAATAAAATACAAGTTGGCTATGTACATCCAAGGTGTGAAGCACCTTCTCACTAGCACATTGTGGAGAAGGCAAAAAAGTGGGCAAATTTATTTTATTTTATTTTATTTTACATTTGTTGACCGGGATAGTCCGACTGGATATATGTCCATTTTCAGCGGAGGCCCGGGGAGAAAAGCTCCACAGAGAACACAAGACAAGTAAGTTACAATATACATAAACGAAAAGGAGAAAAGTAAAAATTTACATATTATTATGCATTACTTAATTAGATACATTTGGCAACAGTAACATTAAACACATCTCAGAAGACAGTATTGTTTCTATTGTCAGTTGAGTGTCCGGTTCTTTATAGGATTCAGAAGGGCCGTGAAGAAACTGATTAATGTGAATGTGAAACCAACTAAAATAGGATAGAGGGCAGCTTAATTTACAATTTAAGTCAAAAATCTCTGGGTTGTCCAAGTAGAGTAGAATATGGTTGTGCAACTTGGGCAACTAGTCTGGATTTGCACATGGGCATAGCCAATGTGTCTTAAAATATTGTTTAAGATTTCTTTTGCATTGACAAAGAGAGGTAATAAGTCTTAGGTTATTAGGGAGTGAGTTCCAAAGCTTTCCTATAGAATTGTCAAAGAGAGCCTCACCTCCCATATTGTTAGATTTGGTGGTATGGACCAGGTGTCTGTTAGAGGAGCGAAGGCAGCTAAGATTGGAGTAGGGAATCATTAGTTTATTCAGTGAAGGGGTTTTGTCAGGTTGTTTAATGATTTTAAACGCTTCAGTGAGTTGGTTCAATTTGAGAAGATTGGGTAGTTCTAACCAGTCGAGTTTCCTTAAATTAAGGGGTGCGAGCAATGGCTAGTTTGGCAGTAGGGGTTAGAAAGTTCTTTATTCTGTACAAGGATCCAAGTTTCTTATTTACAGTCTTAATGGTTTGACTGATATGCAAATCAAATCTAAGTTTGTTGTCAATTATAACACCTAATAGTTTTGTACTGGTATCAGGCACAATGATAGTACCATTATTAGATTGAACGGTGAAGGTACTACTATTCGAGTGTAAAGCCAGATGCATGGGAGGATGGGCTGAAGTGGGAAAAAATAGTAGTAACTTATTTTTTTTTGGGTTTAGGATGAGTTTCCGCTCTGAGCGCCATTTTTCTACTGTAGTAAAGCAGAGTTGGGTGGCTACTTGTAAGTCGGGGAGAGAGACATCAGAGCAAATAAGGGTAGAGTCATCTGCGTATTGGATGCAGGTGGCTTTGGGGATAACTGAGTGAAGTTGGTTTATGAATACTGAAAAGAGAAGGGGTCCAAGTATGGAGCCTTGGGGAACTCCTATGGTATTTGGTAGCAGGTGAGAGAGCTTATTTTGCCATTGGACTGCTTGTTGCCTTCCAGAGAGATAAGCGTGGAACCAGCTGAGAGCTGGATTATTGAGGTGTAAGGTTTCCAGCGTGTGGAGAAGTAGCTGGTGATTAACCATATCAAAGGCTTTAGACAAGTCCAGAAAGAGGGCGGAAGATATTTTTTTGTTATTATGGTTTTGATTGACTGTGTCAGTAAAAGAGAGCAGGGCGGTGGTCGTACTATGGTGGGGTCTAAAACCATGTTGAGACTTGGTCAATAGATTGTTTAGGGTAAGGTAGTGAAGAAGTTGTTTATGAACACATCTTTCCATGATTTTGGCTATTGGAGACAATATTGCTATTGGTCTGTAGTTCGATAGTTCAGTAGAAGAGCTACCCTTGTGGAGTGGTATGACAGGAAATTTTCCAGATAGAGGGGATTGTGGCCTCAGTAATGGTTCGATTAATCAGAATAGAGATAGGATAGGCTATTACATCTGCTGCTATTTGCAGGTATTCTGCTGGGAGTCGATGCTTGCACATTTAAAAAAATGAAGCTATCACCTTACATTTCTAACAGTGGGCCTTAACAGAAGAATAAGCCAAACCAGCATTGAGTAGGGTCACACAGATAAGATAGAACCAAAGGAACACCCACATTACGTGGATCCAGGTTAGGAGAAAGACACCAAACAGAAAACTTCTTTCATTTGGATAAGTAAGATTTCTAGCTGTGGGCTTCCTGGCCTCTTGGCAGGACCCTAGCATATCCTCAGGAAAAAGGAAAGGTATCTATACGGAATCAAAATCCTATCACCCACACTGTCAGCTGAAGAGTGGACAGGTGAGGATGGATGATTGTCTTTATGGGGAATCTGTCTCCCATAATGGCATTTACCCTTTGTGGATGCCATGAAAGCTCACAAGCAAGAAACAAAAGGAAAAATGGTAAGAGCAAAAACCCCAACGGGGCACTTATCTGAAATGGCTTGCTGAACTAGTAACGAAGCTGCCATTCAGACTGACAATCAAATGATGGCATTTGGACTGGTGGCAATGACGTTCTGAGGATGGTACATCCGGATGTCACCTTTATGCCCTACACTATACATGGGGAGCATACGTGTGACGTATATCGCACCTTAATTCATTAACCCCGACTACCATCTCATGGTGCCTCTGTGCTTACATCCGAGCACGCTATGAGACGGTAGTAATTGTATGATGTTACCCCCGAGTGCCTTCTACAAGCATGTGAAACTTTACAGTGACATTTTAGTATATATATATATATATATATATATATATATATATATATATAAAAAAAAGGTTGAAAAAGTACCTGAACTTAATCAGTTACTTCCTCAGTTTAATTTTCACTGTGGAATTACGTGATGTTCATATTGGACTTTTTGGAATAAATCGAGTCGCCAGGCACTCTGTTTACTTCTTATCACAGCAAGCCATTTATCTATGCTCTGCATGAAGGAAGTGGTGGCAGCCAATCAGATTCTTGGAGCTAATAGGGTGGTTATAGTTTCCTCTGGATTCCTAATAACCTGGCCGATTCCCCAGTAATATCCTGTGTTATTAGAGCCATTAGCTATGTTTGAAAGCTTTCAGTTTTTGCTCTGGCACTTGTAGCTCTCAATGAATTGGAGATTTTAGTTTCTCAGAAGAGTGGGACACTTAAAATATTAGTGCTTGACACAGTGACACAGAACAAGTGCGTGTGAGTTGTACCGACAGTGTGTTCACTGAGGAGAATTTTGCCCGATCCAGTTGAAGAATGACATAAGCATGTCGAAACAAATTCATCCCCATTCTTACTCCATTAAGAAATTTAAAAAATCTAAGAATTTTGCAAACGATCCTCTTTCACAGACATTCACCCATATATGCATTGTCCAGATGAAGTGATTTGAACGTATTCAGTTTCTTCCCAAAAGTCTTGATATTTTGTTTGAGAGAAGCACAACGCATAGACGAGTCCAAGGGATTAAATCTATTTTCAGCTCCACCCTCAGTGTCAAACACAGACATCATTCTAACACCTTATTAAGATCACACACATTTGGTTCCACTTTGAGGACACCATCACCGCATTTTTACTTATACCATCATGGACCACATCAGCATAACTTCTGAACTCCCCAGTGTTATCTTTTTTCAGAGAAGAGGCTGCCCAACTATCGGGTATCACATATTGCTACAGCTTTATCAATAAATTACTCAGTCCAGAGGGGGATAGTTTAATCATAATTAACTGCACCATTCTTCTCCACCACAGAATTGATTAATTTCTAGGATGATATCAGGTTAGACATGCCAAAAAGAAAAGTAACAGGAAAAAAGCAAGGTGCATCCTGACAGAGAGTGGTTAAGTCGGTCCACAAGTTGTGAAAAATGTTGCGTCTTTCGGCTTTTTCTGGTTGGGGATCTCCACAACGGATCACCGATCCACTAATAATTGTCGGTGGAGTTGAGTTGCCATCCCGATGCCCAAACTTCAAAGAAGGCACCCACTCATGCATGCACCTATCTGCATAAAGTTCACTCGACCATGGGGGACATGCTGTTAATAAAAAAAAAAAAAAAACTTGCATTCCAATTCCAGTTCCAGCCCTCACATTACTATTTTCAGTTATACTGCTGACCTGCTGTTATTCTGTTCTCTGAAGAAGCAGGCAAAATAAAATAGAAAACTGATGTCAGAGGAGGCAAAAGTGGTGACTGCCTGCATATTTTTCCCACCGAGCTTTCTGACATTGTTTAAAGATTTTTCAATGGCCAAATTTCAAGCCAACAGGCAGTTTACAGCAATCAGCTGCAGCAGAAAGGAGTGCAGAATGAGCAAGCACTGTGCAGTTTTATATTTGTTTTTACTAGCTTCTCTGCTTTGTCTAAAGACCTTACATTGGCTGAAATAGCAGCCAATAATCAATCTGTACCAATCAGCTGCTGTAGAGAAGAGTGCAGGTGGGTAAGAGTTTTGCAGTTCTCTGGACTTTTCACCACTGCAATAAACATGCTGGAAACACTTTCTAGACGATCAGAAAACTGGATTATAAATCAGTAAACATGGACTACCAGATGAGCACCCTGATTTCCAAATTATCTGCGAAAAACAGGCAAGTAGAAACCACAGCAGTAGACACAAGGTTTAGTGCTAGCATACATGCAGAAGCGTAACAAGAGTGGGACAAGGGCCAGCCATCCCAGATGTAAGTTGTTAGTGTGTGCGATTGGCAGTATATGTATTCACATTCGTAATGGCATTTCAACGCTGGCATGGAAGCAAATTCTGATACTACTCTACTGTTTACTGACAATCTTACTTCAGCACTTTGTGTGTTGCATACTTTGTAGTAGCAAGCCTTAAACCACTAAACTACTGTAGTCAAACTTGAACACCTTTTTTTTTTGTGCTCCTCAACAGACCAAGGAGTGGCACTGGGTGCTAGATAATTAGATGTAACAAAACATGTGGATTAAATGGAGAAAATATGCCAATTACACTTTAATTATCGTATTCCATTTTTTCTTTCAATAAACATTTAAATGTTATCATTAATACCAAGCTACCCATCAGTCTCCAAACGTAATTGCCACTGTAATTCTTTTATTAATAACATATTATCCCAACCCCCTCCATTAATAGGGTGAGCAATCTTATCCAAAACAAAAACACCTTTTTCTAAATTACTGCAATTGTCCTTGTGCCTAACAAGGAAGGCATTATTTTTATCATTCTTATTTATGGCATATATTTGTTGGTAAAACTTTTGCATCAGACTTTTACTGGTCTCAACTAAAAATAAAAATGGAAAATACACAAGATGCCGCATAACTTTGACAGCATTACAGTCGTAAAAAATTTTCTGAATAAATTCTGTGTTCTTTCCCACCATAATATATTTACTCTCATTAACATACTTAGATTGACTGCATGTACTACATCAAAACATCCATCTTAGTCTTGCACAAGAATTTATAATTTTATAACCATTTTCCACCTTATTTATATTTAAACTTAAACTTTATAAGTAAATTTAGGTTTATGCCGATCCTGTCACACCATCAAAATACTTAAAAAATCCCACACATCCATGATTAATAATTTTACATATATCATAATTATTAATAGTAAAAGGGAGAGACATAGCTGTACTAAAATTACAGACACAGATATACAGTTTGAATGTCTTTTTGTAATAGCAGATATTTATGATCTTGATATAGTAGTTCAAGTTTTAAGTCTAGAATGGTTAAGGGAAGTTATTTTGGAATCAAATCAAATTAATTCTAAGGAAGTGGATTTAATATGTGAAATAAATTATTTTTTCTTATAATTTTGTATGTATGAAGGGGAACTTTTCAAACAGAAATTAGAAGTTATGTACCTACCATAACGTTCCATGTTAGTTGTCTTCTCTCGCCTTCTTTCTTGCTGGATGGGTTTGGAGCCGATCCTCGGCTCCGACTCGGCACTAGCTTTAGCTCGAGAACTCCTTTTACCAGCTCGAGACAACCCTATATCCCATGATGCAAGGCGGAACTACCTCAGATCTCGTTTGGCAGCTAACTAACCCTGCTAAAGACTTATCCTAATATAATTAGGAACCATGGTTCCTAAAAGAAGTCCTCATAACAATGCTCCAGAGGAAGCAATCTAATAGGAACTCTCCAAGATCTGTCCAGGCCAGGGGGAAGGAGGGAGGGACGCAAGAAAGAAGGCGAGAGAAGACAACTAACATGGAACGTTATGGTAGGTACATAACTTCTAAATGTTAAGTTGTCAATCTCGCCTTCATTCTTGCTGGATGGGACCGCGTCCCTAGCACCTGTATCCCGGGTGGCTCAATGGAACAGACTCTTGAGAACAGTGAAACCAAAACTGGCCCTATCTCTGGAGGCCAAATCCAACTTGTAATGAGACACAAAGGTATGAGGCGTGGCCCAAGTAGCTGCTGCACAAATAGTGTCAATGGGAAGTCTGTCCTGAAAGGCTACAGAAGTGGATAGACTCCTGGTCGAATGTGCTTTTGGCTTAGAAGATAGTTGTTTGCCCCTTAGAGAGTACACATAGGAAATGGTGGAAGTCAACCATCTAGATAAGGTCACTTTAGATACCGGAAGACCCAACCTGTTTTCTGCATAGGAGACAAACAATTGGTCTGATTTTCTAATTTGTTTAGTCCTATGTAAGTAGTACCTGAGCTGACGATGAACATCCAAAAATGCAGCTTCTGTTCAGCTCTGTCAGAATAGTTAGGAAAGAAAACTGGTAGATCAATAGATTGGTTAATATTGGCTTGAGATACAACCTTGGGAAGAAAGGAAGGGTTAGTTCTGAGCGAAACCCTATCCTTATGAAACACCAGATAAGGTGAACGAATACAGAGGGCCTGAATCTCAGAAACTCTTCTTGCAGAAGTAACAGCCAGCAAAAATATAGTTTTCCATGTCAACAACTTTAAAGAACACGTAGCAGACGGTTCGAAGGAGGTAGAATAAGGGATGCCAACATTAAGTTCAGATCCCATTGCGGAGGAGGATGTTTCACAGGCGGTTTTAGGAGAAAAACTCCTCTCAAAAAGGCTTTGCATAACCTATGAGACATGATGTTATTGTCCTGCAAGCCAACATGAAATTTGGAAATAGCAGCCAGTTGTACTTTGACTGTAGATGATGACGATCCCGAATGAAAAACCTCCGCCAGGAAATCCAAAACAGAATGTATAGGAGCGGTGAAAGGATCAATATTTCTGGCGTTTGCCCAAATAGAAAAACGCCGCCACTTGCTAGCATAAACAGTTCTAGTGGACGACTTTAAAGAAGACACTAAAATGTCTCTGACTGAGTCAGAAATCATTGGTAGCCTGGCTAGGGAAGGAAGTGGAGCAACCAAGCAGTGAGGTTGAGAGAATGAATGGCCCGGTGCTGCTGACCCGACTGGTGGATCAAAAGATCCGAACTGGGTCCAGATGCCAGGGCTGCACCAGAAGGTGATGATGTAGAGACGGAAACCAAATTTGTCGAGGCCAATATGGAGCAATGAGGATCAATTTGGCTCTCCAAACGGTGGCTTTCTGAATGACATGTGGAATCAATGGAAAGGGAGGAAAAGCATAAAGAAGTCCCCGAGGCCAATCCTGGGTTAGAGAGTCTCTCAAGGGTTGGCCTGGAAGAGGAAATAGTGTGAAGTAATCTGGGCACGTGCTGTTTTGAGGGTAGCGAAAAGATCGCAACAAGGGTGCCCCACTTCAGAAAAATCTGATCCACTACAGACTGATTGAGAGACCATTCGTGAGGCATCAGAATAGATCTGCTTAGCCTGTCCGCCAATAGGTTGGACCTGCCGGGATGTGCGTTGCTATCAGAAACCGCTGAGAAGAGATCGCCCATTGCCAAAGTCTGAGAGCTTCTCGACATAAGGGATAGGACCTGGTTCCGCCCTGTTTGTTGATGTACCAGACCACGGACATGTTGTCCGTCTGTACTGCAATAGTCCCTGTGGGAAGGAAGTCGCCGAGGGCTTGCAACGTTAAAAGCACTGCTCTCATCTCCAGGACATTTATGTGCAGGTGGTATTCTATGGGTTGCCACGTCCGTGGACCATCCTGCCCTGATAATGCCCCCACCCGATCAGAGAGGCATCCGTGGTGACTGTGGCAACTGGAGGAGGGGAACAAAGGGTCGGCCCTGATGAAGAAGAGGGAAGATATCCACCATCGTAGATGAGCCCTGCAAGACTGTGTCACTAAGATCTCGTGTCTCATGGGCAGATCGTGTACGACCACTGCGTGAACAACATCCACTGCAGGAGACGCATGTGGAAGTGAGCCAGTGGAAGAAGAACAATGGCTGCAGCCATTAGGCCTAGAACTTTCAAGACAAACCTGGCTTTGACCTTGTTGCTTTGTAACAGAAGCTGAACAAATTTCTGGATGTCCAGAATCCTTTGATTTGTTAGCCTGGCTAACATTCTGACGGTATCTAACTCTGCCTATAAAGGTGATAGATTGGCAAGGCAGCAGAGAGGATTTTTCGAAATTCACCGAAATTCCTAGACTCTTGCAAAGCTGTAAGGTGTAGTCTCTGGACCGAAGAAGCTGATCCTTGGAGGTGGCGGAGAGGAGCCAGTCGTCCAAATAAGGAAACACTTGGAATCCTCGACGTCTCAGGTGAGCTGTGACCACTGCCATGCATTTGGTGAACACTCTGGGGCTGAAGTGAGGCCAAAGGGCAGTGCTCTGAATTGGTAATGACTGGCTCCCAGCCGAAAGCGGAGAAACCTTCTGGAGCGTCTGTGAATCTTTATATGATAGTACGCATCCTGAAGGTCTATCGAGCACATCCAGTTGTCCTTGCCCAGAAAGGGCAGAATGGATTGCAGCGTGACCATCCGAATCTTGCCTTTCTGACAGACTTGTTTAGTCTGCTTAGGTCTAGTATTGGTCTCCAATCTCCCGTCCTTTTGGGGACCAAAAAGAATCTTGAGTAGAAGCCGGATCCTACTTGGTCTGCCGGTACTGTTTGGATGTCTCTTTTTGCCAGGAGTTTTGAAACTTCCTGTTTTGCCAAATCCCTTTGACCGGGTGAGATGTCTGGAAGGGATTGTAGAGGTACGGAAACCTTTCAAGGGATTTTGTAACCCTCTGATATAATCGACTGTACCCACTTGTCTTGTGATAGGGATTGCCAGGCTACTGGGTACAGCGAAATTCTTCCCCCGACTGCCTCCAAGGGTGGACAGTCGGGCAACACCTCAGGGATGCTGAAAGGGCTTCTCAGGAAGAGGCTCCCTGTTGCCCTGGTTCTGAGGACCCCCTGCCTCTAGGGCGGCGTATTATTGTTACCCCTCTGCCTCTGGGGTAAACTGACCACGTGTGTCCGGTGTAGCTCCTTGGGCTTTACGGAACCACATCTTCCCCCTTCTGACCCTTGGGATATGGTCTAGAAGGAGTGGAAAACTGGACTCCAACGGCAGAAAGAGTTTTACCGTCCTGTTCACATCTGGTCAAAGTATCCTTCACCTGAGGTCCGAACAAAGCCGAACCGTCAAAGGGGTGTTGGTGAAGGACGCCTTAAAGGGGTCCAAAATTACACAGCCGCATCCAGGCTTGGCGTCTAAGAGCAACACCTGTGCCTGCGGCCCTGCTCGTTCCATCGGCTGCATAAGATATGAGCCGCATGGAGGAGTTAGATATCAAATTCAGGATAGCTAGCTGAGAGGCAATCTTTTCCTGAGCCCCAGCAGCTGAAGGATCCTGGACTACTTCTCCCAGTTCCTTGAGAATATCTCGTTGAAGCCTGGTGAAGTGACAAAGGTAATTCAGCTAACGCATTGCAAAGGTCGCTGAAGAAAACATCCGCTTTCCATACCTGTCCATGGTCCTAGAATCCTTATTAGGAGGATGGACAGGTACTGAAGGATCCGCCAGTTCCTTCTTAGTGGCCGCCGCCACCACCATAGCATCCAGAGAGACACCTTTGGACAGGAACTGTTTGTCCGAAGGGGCCGTGATGAACTTGGATGGTCTCCTGGGGACAGGTTCCACAGAATCTGGAGCCGCCCACGCCTTCCGAGCCACTACTTGCATGAGTGGGTCGAAAGGCGGAGACACCCAGGAGGTGGAGGGTCGGGATCCAAAAGCCTCCAGGTATACCGACTCATCCTCGGAGGGGTCAATGGAGGGCCAATTCCCCCTCTGTTTGAGGAGCTCAAGGATGTCTGAAAATGAGACATCCTCAGAGGGGGACCGAGGGGAACCCTCCGACTCATCTAAGTCGGTATCAGATGTAGTAGACTCAGGGGAGTCTGTGTGTTTCCTCTTACACATCCTCTTCCGAGGGGGTTCCCCTGCAGGGTCAGGAGAAACCTCGGAAGAGGAGGAAATTCCCAGTGGGGAAACCTGGGGCGATGGATCCCTGGGCCTGAGAGCAAGAGGCTGGCAAGAGGCATCTGCAGGCACTGATGAGGGAGGAGCTAGAGGGATAGACCGTTGACCAGGCTCAGAGGCCAGGACACTCCTCATCACCTCAAAGGCTCCTCTCCCCGGGAGACCTGAACACACCCGCTCCGAAGAAACAGGAATGGTCGGCTCCAAGGAGAGAAGGCTCGAGGTCGATGTCGGCGCCGAGCTTACCAGCCGGCTCCGAGGGGGAGAGCGGGTCGGACAAGGGCCCGATGCCACTACCCCCCTCGGAGCCGACAGTGGAAACCCGACGACCGGATCCCTCCAAGGAAAGTCTCAAGGAGGAGATCGGAGCCGAGGATGACGGAGCCGAAGGATGTATCGGCTCCGCATCGAAACAGTCGCTGTCCCAAGAAGCTCCGGCTCCGAACTCTGGTGTGGAGTCGGAGGAGGAATCTCAAGAATTGGGGCTGTAGCCGAAGTCTGTTGAGACGGGCTATGGAGCATTTGGGCCAGTGCCTGAGAGTTCAACAGCCTGCTTACCACCCTCTCCAAATCGTGGTCAGACAGCCTGGAAGATCTCGAAGATCGGCTCCGATGGCTCCGCTCCGACAAAAGAGACGACCCCGGAGCCGAGTGAATACTTAGTATCGAAGGGGACTGGGATCTCTTGCGGGCCGGAGCCATCGGAGCCGAAGTCCCTTGAACCCCAGATGGAGCCGAGGATCTCCCGGCTCCGATGCTGGATAAAGTGTCGGCTCCAGCCGGAGCCGACAAGGCAACAGTAGTCAGGGTATCGGAGCCAGCCGGCACCGAACCCACTACTCTAGCAGAAGAAGTATCGGCTCCAGCCGAAGCCGATATCGGCTCCGACGGAGCCGGAGCCACCGGAGGAGGCTTGGACACTGTAGCCTGAGCCTTCGGTGACTTAAGAGGTTTTCCTGCCCCTTGCTTAGGAGGAGAACCTTCAGGTTTTAACAAACCTCGGAGGATCAACTTGTTCCTCCTTTCCTGCAGGACTCTCTGGCTAAAGGCATGACACAACGCACAGGAGTCCTGCAGGTGCAAAGGCCCCAGGCAATACACACAAGAAGTGTGACCGTCTGTCAGGGACATTTTCTGACAGCACTGGTCACACTTCTTGAAGCCTGAGACCTTGCCTTCCCTAGACATCCTAAAAGGATATACACAAACAGTCCCCACAAACACACAACTTAATCCCTACACAGACACACAGGAAGGGAATAACTTGGGGAACTAGGCCTGACTAAAGATTTAACTGAAAAAACTATTTTGAAAGTTTAAAAAGGAAGGGAATAGGGTGGGCTGTACTAAATACAGGCTAACCTAACACTGAAGGGAAATTAAACCCCTAACTAAACTTTTTCTTCTTTAACAAGAAAAAACTTACCTCAGCTGGCAAAGGAGACCTCTTTCGCTAAGCGGCAAACGAGATCTGAGGTAGTTCCGCCTTGCATCATGGGATATAGGGTTGCCTCGAGCTGGTAAAAGGAGTTCTCGAGCTAAAGCTAGTGCCGAGTCGGAGCCGAGGATTGGCTCCGAACCCATCCAGCAAGAAAGAAGGCGAGATTGACAACTTAACATCTTTTTTTTTTTTGAGAGGAGGTTCCCGGGATGTATGCTCAATAAAATCATAGAGGAACTATAAAAAAAAAAAAGGAAGGATTCATTTTCACCAATTTAGAAGAAAGCACGGGTAAAAAGGGACATGACTGTTCTAAACAATAAATCTTACGACTTTTTTGTCCATTCCTCAACCAGTGGGTCTCTGATCCAACCTCGACTATTTTTCAGAGTTAGGATCCATAGCTCAAGCTCCTCCCCTTAGCTATATATGTATTACCTTATATCTCATTTACTACTCTGAGTCAGATGTATTTGAAATAGCTCAAGCTTTTACAGGTAAGTGAATTTTTGTTTTTCGATACTATAGTTTCTTTTCCAGTCTTACTTGGAGTTGTTTACTATCAATTTATCCTTTTCCTTTCCGATAGCAAAAAAAACCCCTCTTATCTTACAGTACTGCTTTTGCATGTAGGCCTCACACATTCTTCCTGTTCTATACTAATAGTCTTAGTATCCTTCTTACCACTGTTTGTATTCCTTCCCTTTTTATACCATTTTTGGGATGCTGTTGTTACCATTGCTGGTATCTGACTTTCTGTAGTTGTCTGTGCTGGTGTTGCTTTCTGTTGTTGTTCTTTCTTTACTCATGTTGGACAAGCCCACTGGTTTCAAAAAGTGCACTTCCTGTGGTCATAAAACCCCTAACTCAGATGCTTATGTCTGGGGGCCGGTCACCTTAATGAAGATTGTGATATTTGCTCAGGTTTTAATTAATCTTAGAGTCTTGGTCGAATGAAGAAATAAGTTGGTGTTTAAAGGTTTGCTTCCTTCTTCCTCTCCTCCGGTGTTTGGAGCTCTTCCTTTCACCAAGAAGCCCAGGGATAAACCTAAATGGGAAAAGACAACTGAAAATGTAGAGAATCTAAGGAGCCAAGGAAGTGTTTCCCTGACTGCTCTCCTAACTTGGCTCTGGCTTCGATTCCACCTTCTAATGTTCAGAAGACCTCAGCTCCAACTACACCCTCAAATCTGATCCTTTCCTCCTCTAAATTACCTTCTTGAAGGCTATTTAATTTCTTCCTAGAGCCGATATTTCCAGGACTACATTTCCCATTTCTGCAAGACACACTCCATAGGGCTTTGAGACCGTGGTCTACTTCTTCATCCGTCAGGCCTACTAGGTGTCTGTCTGAAGTAGTTGAGGAACTTCATCCAGAATGAAATTCTTTCTGCTGCATCTCCTATCAGAACCACGAGCTTTGGACCATTCCAGACCCCCTGTTGTTGCTCCTACTGCAGTCCACCCCTCTGCTTCAGATACATCAGATCCTAGACTTCCAGAATTGTCTGTCAGATCTGAAGGTTTGGTCCTGTTTGACTCCGGTGTCTTCTCTGATCCATCCAGTGCTGAGCCTGGTAAAGCTGTAGGGCTGTTGGAGGTGTAGCCTCGGCACTGGCTCTGGGCATGAGATCACGACTCAAGAGACTCTCTGTGATGCATCTTCCCCTTAGGGCTTCAGTGTTAGCTCTGTTCAAACTTCTGCTTCGAGACAAGTTCAGAGGTGCTGTCGGAGCTATCATAGGTGGATCTGGTTCCTACTGGGTGAACCATCTTTTGATGAGACATTACATTGAGGCACTATCTGCTTGATTTGGTGGTATCACAGGTGGATGTAAAAGACCCCAAAGTACCTACTGAAAAAAGGAAAGCTCCCTTATTGCCTGGCTAAATCTCCCCTCTTAGTATAAATACCACCTTGGATCTCCCCTGAATACAGGCCACTGACATAATGGGACTAACCTGCTCAATAGAGAATGAATAAATTAGTTTGGTACCAAAATGATTAATTTGCTGGGGCATTCCTATGCACGGCAATCAAATATCAGGTCATTCAGTGCACTGTATAAAAAAAAAAGAACAGAAGAGCTGTAGTGTTGCTATGGGTGGGACAGAGTCATTCGTTATCTAAGAAATACTGGTGGAGGGACACAAGTAATGTTACAGATGAAGAGCTGCCTTACATTCTCTTCCTTTTCTATTGAAGTGGAACACAGAGAATCATGCAAAGCTGATTGTTACATACAGTAAAGGGCATGTCAGTTTACTTCATCTCATGTATGCCTAACCTATTTTCAGACACATGGCATAATCTTGAGCTCCATTTATAAGGAATGGAATGTCATTGGGGCATTTCCTACTGCTTGAGGACAAGCTTAGACTGGATAGGTTTTGTGCTCATTACCCATGATGAGATTTTCTATAAAATGTCAGTGTTCCAGTCTTGGAAGAGCTGTGACACATCTAATTGGCTAGATGTATTCTTTTGTGTGTTGTCAGGCTGTGCATCTCAGTCTGTCTGGTCACTAAGAAAGTTATATATTCTTTGCGTCTGAGCTATCTGTAACCTACCTAATGAAAGCAAAGCTCTCTCCCAGTAATAAATATATTTAGAAGGTCTCAGTTCAGTTTCCCATGTAAATCGAGATTTGTGGAGCCATATTTTCTTATTTCACTGGAAGGAAGTTACGGGGCAAATGTCAATCATTTTGGACAATATTTCTTGCTTTGTCAAGTCATGTGTAGAATGTAGGTCAGAGGAAGGTCTCGGTAATATACAAGTGTTATACTACTACTACTGGATTAGTCTGGTCTTTTCCTAACAGATTGGTAATGAGTCAGTCTTACATTACCCCTGCATCAGGAATGTAATGAATGTCTACTCAACAGGTTACGTGCAGAACCCTGCAGTACTGAAATGCAACTCATTATCACATTATTCATTTATAATATGTGTAGTTACAGTATAACAATGATTCATCATCACTTGTCAGGTGCAACTCTCAGCAGCTGCCACTGTTATTCACATTACTAAAAGTTCTTATCACACTGATGAATGTACATGACAGACTTTGGGTTTCTGTCTATGTGGAGTCAGATTCCTGCACCCAACCCCCGTTTTTTTCATATTTTGGTAAATAACTCTGCTAGGGAAGACATCAACATGGTAAGTAAGACCTTAATTTGAAAACAGTTTTACTCCTTACAACATGATAAAAAACTGTGCCTGTATTCTGTACACATGTACAGAAATCTCAGTTTTTTTAAGGACTGGGGTTATGAAAATTGATATTTTTTCATATTTTAGTAAATGCTTTGGAAAGGAAAGATGTCAATGTGCTAAATAATACCTAATTTTGAATCCAGTATTAGTCCTTACAACATGGTAAATGAACTCTGCCCATGTGATGTACACATGTACAGATATCACAGTTTGTTTAGGGCTTAGGTTATGGAAATTATGATTTTTTTTATATTTTGGTCAGTAACTTTGCAAGGGAGCATCTGAATGTGCTAAGTAAAACCTCACTTTAAAGACAGTATTGATAGTTCCAAGATGGTAAAAGAGCTGTGTTTTATGTTGTACACATATACAGATATCAAAGTTTGTTTTGGACTTAGGTTATGGAAATTATGATTTTTTTCATATTTTGGTAAATAACTTTGCAAGGAAGCATGGCAATGTGCCAAGTAATACCTCATTTTAAAGACAGTTTTACTCCTTGCAACATGGCAAAGGAACTGTGTCTGTGCACTGTACATATGTACAGATATCACACTGTTTAGTCTTGTAGGATTATGAAAATTATACATTTCCAATACGTCTCATTATTATGCCCATATCTTTGCAATGGAGCAAGGTGATGACACAAATGATGCATCATTTTGAAGCTGACATTGAGTTGCACAACTTCTACACTGATATGTAGTCTCTGTCTGTTACAGGTGATGAGATATGCTTTGTTTATCAATTATGAGAAATATTATATTAATCATATTTCTGTGAATATCTCCATAAAGGAGCATCACACAGTAATGGTTAAGGTATCATTTTAAAGCTGACATTCATACAAAAAAATTAAATACAAATTGTATGGGTCTACATGGTACATTGACAAAGATATTGTGCTTTGCTTTTCCAAAAAGGTAAAAATATGCACAATATCAACATTCCTTGCCAAATATTTAATAATGACTTTAATATGCACTATCAACATTTGACACTGTTGGAAAGGACAGTGTCTGCTGAACAACTTTCACATTTACATTTTTAGTCTAGCTCTTATAGTTAAAGAGTTATGAACATTTGTTTTCTGTATGGTATTAGAAATGGATTTTCTGAAAATGAGTTCAGGCTGCACTATTGTTCCTATGGTGGAATTAAGCAGGCAGCTTTTTCTGAGCTGCTCTGGAATGAATGAGCTAAAGCAACCTAAAGGCTTCGGTATACTGGCTGGACATTGGGCTGCCCATAGCAAGGGATCCCTATTGTAAAGAATACTGTAACAGTGAAATGGAAGGGCATCTGCTCTCATCTCCAAGACACATGCGTGAAATTTGGCCCTCCACTGTTGACCACATTCCTTGTCTTACCATCAAAATGGCTCTCCCTCAACCTAGAAGGGTGGCATCTGTGGTGAATGTGGCCTTGACAGCAGGTGGTTGAAAAGGTCGGTCCTGCACTACTGCTGGAGACATAATCTACCAACCTATGAGGTTCCTGCATACTTACGTAAAAAATAGTAGTATAAGAGCTTACTATAACCACAGATGTCCTTCTCTTCTCATGTTGCAGTATTCTTCACCTTAGGGGTGTTGCTGCCTGCAACACCGGACATCCGGCCAGTATACCAAAGTCTTGAATGCAGGGGTATGTGCGACGTTGCATGTAAGAGCCATAAACTGACGTTGCCTATATCTGTGACATCTGCATGTACCCAATTTAGAACTGGCTGCCGCATAAAGAGAGCCCTTCAGGAATAGTAGTACAGAAGTATGAAACCCCTCCCAGACACAAGGTCAGTAGTCACGGGAAGGACCCAGATATAATATGGTCAAAGAGAAGGGGGGGTAGGTGGGTGGGAGTGAATACTGCAACATGGAAGAAAAGGACATCTATGGTTATGGTAAGTTCTTATACAACTACTCTATGTTCTTCTATTCTCGTGTTGCAGTACTCTTCAACTTAGGGAGAGTACCAAAGCTCTCTAGGTAGTAATGCAGGGGGCAGAGTCTATGAGACTCTGCAGAATAGACCTAGCAAACCCTGCTCTAGCCCTGGAGATGGAGTCCAATTTGTAATGGTTGGTGAAGGTATGTACTGAGGACCAAGTAGCTGCCTTCAGAAGAGAATAATCAATGCCCTTGAAAAAGGGCTGCTGAAGAGGAAACAGCTCTGGTGGAATGGGCTTTGACAGATATATTCAACTGTTTTCCATGAAAGGAATAGCAAAAGGCAATAGCCTTACAAATCTAAGGGGCAACTGTCTATTTTGACACAGCCTTGCCTAGGCCCCTTGGATGAAAGGAGACTAAGTTGATCAGACTGTCTGAAGGATTTGGTCTTGTCTAAGTAGAACCTCATTTGCCTATGAGCATCCAAGGAGTGCAAGGTCTTTCCTGAGGAGTTCTGTGGTTGAGGGTAGAAGACAGGAAAGTTAATTATCTGGTTTAGGGATATCTCATTAACTACTTTTGGCATGAAGGAAGGGTTAAGTCCTTAGAGAAACCCTATCCTTATGGAAAACGAGGTAGGGAGGTGAAGCCATAAGGGCTTGGATCTTAGATACCGTACTGGCAGAAGTGAGAGTCACTAACAAGACTGTTTCCAGGTACAAAACTTGAGAGGAAGAATGGGCTGGCTCAAAGGGAGCTAGTGTAATTTTTCTTCAGCACAAAGTAAAGGTCCCAAGGTGGGGGAATGGGCTTATGAGGAGGCTCAATATGAAGGACCCCTTTCAAAAATAGCTCGACATCTAGCCTGGAAGCCAGAGGTGGAGTCAGGGGAAGGCAAGCAGAAATGGCAGAGAGATGCACTTTCACTGAAGAATAAGTCAACCCTGAATGCAGCAATTCACACAGGTAGGAAAGGACCAGTGGAACATAAGCTCGAGATGGGTCCTGTTTACTCTTACGGCACTAATTGGAGAATCTTTTCCATTTGAATAAATAGCTTCTCCTAGTACTTGGTTTTCTGGCCTCCTGCAGAACATTGAGTACGTCCTCTGAATATAGATGCCTAAAGGGGATCAAAACTCCATCACCCACACACTCAGATTGAGATTGAGAAGGTGGGGATGAATAAGGGACCCCTTGTCTTGTGAGAGTAGGTCAAAGCGGTGAGGTAACCTGTGGTGATGGCCCTGGGCTAGATGAAAAAGTAGGGGAAACCAATGCTGTCTTGGCCAAAAGGAAGTCACTATCAGGATTTTTGGTTTGTCCTTTTGTACTTTCAGGAGGCCTTTGTGACTCAAAGGGAATGGTGGGAAGGCATAAAGGAACATTCCCTCCCATGAGAAGAAGGCGTTCACCCTCCAGGCTTGTGGATGAGGAAACATTGTGCAAAAGAGAGGCATCTGTCTGTTCTGGGAGGAGGCATACAGATCTGCCTGAGAAATACCCCACCTGTGAACTAGATCCAGAAACACCTCCCTGTGAAGCATCCATTTGCGGGAGGGTGTTAAGGTCCTTGCTCAGGGTGTCTGCATCACATTGTCTTCTGATGGGATGTAAACTGCCTGCAAATGAATCTGCAGTGTTGTAGCCAGGGACCACATTTGAAAGTACGGTTGTGTACACTTACCATAAATGTAGACGTTCGAGTGTCTTCACTGTTGCAGTCATCACTGTAGGGTTCTTCCTGCCGGCAGGCAGCCCTCAGTCGGCCAGAATCCCAAAGTCTGGGTCTGGCGTCGGCTGTTCAGTCATCCTCCCTGACGTCAGAGCGCCAGGGGTACAAAGCTCCCAGCCGACGTCATGTTCTCCAGTTTTTCTTGCCCCAGATGTCAGGTGCCCAAAAGTAAAGGCTAAAAGTAAGGTACAATAAAACCCCATACCCTGTAGCAAATACGCCTCAGAAGAAGGGTGAAGCAGGGAACCACACTAATGAGAGAAAAAGAGGGGACAGGGGGGTGGGTAACCCAGACTGCAACAGTAAAGACACTCGAACATCTACATTTATGGTAAGTGTACACAACTGTACTATGTTCATCATGTTTCACTGTTGCAATCATCACTGTAGGGTTGAATCCCAAAACTGAGATAAAGGGTGGAGGTTGAGTAGAAGAGACGGCTAGCAGGCCTTGCAAGACTGCAGAAGCAAAGCCTGCCCTGGACTTAGAATAAAGAGGTAGATTATAGTGCTTAGAGAAAGTATGCACTGAACTCCAAGTTGCAGCTTCCAAAATATCTTTGGTAGGTACTCCCCTGAGAAAAGCAGCAGAAGTAGCAGCAGCTCTGGTGCAGCGAGTCCTGATTTTTCCTGGGATTTGCTTTCCATGATGAGAGTAACAAAATCTGATTCCATGAGCAATCCATTTAGAAATGGTATGTTTTGAAATAGCCTTGCCCTGGGAATTTGCTGCATAAGAAACAAACAGTTGTTCTGTTTTTCTGATATCCATGGTTCTGTCCAGGTAAAAACGAAGCTGCCTGTGCACGTCCAAAGAATGCAAGATCCTCTCCCCCTTATTTTGTGGATTGGGAAAAAAATTTGGCAGGTGAATAGTTTGGTTTAAAGCCACTTTAGAAACCACTTTAGGCATGAAAGTAAGGTTAGTCCTTAAAGAAACCCTGTCTTGATGAAAAATAATGTAAGGTTCCACAGCCATGAGTGCTTGTAACTCCGAGACTCTCCTGGCTGAAGTCAAAGCCAGTAGGACAACGGTCTTCCATGATAAATACTTTATATCAGATGTGGCAGCAGGCTCAAAAGGAGGCAGAGTAAGTTTTTCCAGAACATAGTTGAGGTCTCAGGCAGGTATGGGTGATATCCTAGGGGGCCTTAAATTCTTTGCTCCTCTGAGATATTGTTTCAGAAGTGGATGTGAAAAAAATGGAGGATCTGTATTGTAATGTGCAGAGATAGCTGAGGCATGTATTTTTTTGGAGGAAAAGGATAAACCTTTAAGCAACATGTCTGTCAGGTAATGTAAAATCAATGGAATATTAGGAATGAGAGGATCTGAATCCTGAGCATGCATCCAGGTGCAAAATCTCTTCCATTTACCTTCATAAGATTTTCTAGTGCTAGGTCGTCTGGCTTCTAAGATGACATCCATGACCTGTTTAGAAAGGATAGCATTAATCATAGATCCTGAATACGCCAGACTGCCAGGCTGAGAGTTTTGATATGAGAGTGCAGAACCTGGCCCTGGTGTTGGGACAAAAGATTTGGAATCTGAGGTAGAATCCAAGGAGGCTCCTGGGATAGATTCATCAGTGGTGAGTACCAAAATTGTTGAGGCCAATTTGGGGCCAGTAAAATCATCTTTGGTTTGTCTTGTTTTATCTTTAATAACACCCGTGGAAGAAGAGGTAGAGGGGGAAAGGCATACACCGAGAGGTTCCTCCAACTGAATGAGAGAGCATCCACTTTCCACGCTAGTTTGTGATATGTCCTTGTGCAAAAAGTCTAACTGGTAGTTGAGGGGAGATGCAAATAGATCTATGTCCGGGTAGCCCCAGGCTTCTGTAATCATCTGGAATATTTGGGTGTCTAGCATCCACTCGTGTGGGTCTGACAGGCTCCTGCTCAGGCTGTCTGCCAGAATATTTTGTTTCCCTGGCAGGAACTGAGGTTGTAGGTCCACTTTGCAAGCTAGTGCTTTGTTCCATAGAGTCATTGCTAGTCTGCAAAGGGGGTAGGAGTGTGACCCCCCCCTTGCTTATTTATGTACCACATAACTGTGGTGTTGTCTGTCCATATCAGTAGTTGCCCTGGCTGTAGAAGATCCCTGAAAGCCAAGAGGGCATTCTGCACAGCTAACATCTCTTTTAGATTGATATGTAGGTGCTTCTGATCCTCTGTCCAAAAACCTTGCAGGCCTTTCCCCTGCAAGTGTGCTCCCCATGTGTAATCCAAGGCGTCCATGGTTAACACTTGGTAGGCTGGAGGCAAACTGAAGGCTTTCCCTTTGTTTTGAAGACATGCCATGGCCCACCAATGGGATTCCTTTTGCAGGCAAGGCAAGACAGCAATGTGCGTGTCTAGACTGTGACAATGCTGGGACCATACGCTTTTTAGGTACCATTGTATCTTTCTCATATGCAGTCTTGCATATGGTATGAAAAGGATGCAGGAGGCCATGTAGCCCAAAGCCTGCAGGAATTTCCTTGCAGTTAGCTGAGACATTAACGCCAGGGTTTTGAAAGTTGAAGCCAGCTGAAGTTGTTTTTCGGATGTCAGGAATGCCATCTGGGTTGTTGTGTTTAAAAGAGCACCCAGAAAAGTTATCTGTTGTGTGGGTGTCAAATTTGACTTTATGTTCACAGTGAATCCCAGGTACTTGAGTAGATTTTGAACAAATTCCAGGTGCTGGAGTAAGACATCCTTGCTGTCTGCTTGACTAAGGCAGTCGTTCAGATAAGGGTAAATTTGAATTCCCTTGATTCTGCAGTAAGCTACTACTGGTGCCAGGCACTTGGTGAAGACCCCGGGTGCAGTAGACAAGTCAAAGGGCAGCGCAGAGAATTGGTAATGCTTCGAGCCTGCCTTGAACCTGAGGTATCTTCTGCACTCCTGTCTGATAGGAATGTGTAGGTAAGCCTCCTTTAAATCCAATGTCACCATCCATGCATTTTTGCTCAACATTGGCAGGAGCTGCTGCAGAATAAGCATCCTGAACTTTGGTATCTCCAGGAAAGTATTTAAGACTGATAGATCCAGGATGGGTCTCCAAGAATTTTGTTTTCTGGGAACTAGAAAGAGTCTTGAGTAAAAGCCTTGCCTCGTCTCTGATTCTGAAACCAGTTCTATGGCCCTCATAGCCATGAGGGATCCCACCTGGTTTAATGCGTCTGCCCATTGGTGTTTTGGTAGGTCTGGTCATCTGTTTGGTCTTGACAAGTAATGAAAGTGGAATTTGCAACCTCTTGAAACTACATCCAGAACCCACTTGTCTTGGGTTATGCAAGTCCAATTTTGTTGAAAAAGAGAGAGTTTTCCTCCTAGAGGGGCTTCCAGGAGAGAGGTTCCTGGAGGCAGGGGGAGTCATTGAGCCTGTTTCCTATAAGATTGATGTCTGTCCTCTCCACCCCTGGGGGTGGAAGCACTCCACTGTTAAGGTCTATAAGAGGTCTGTGCTTGGGCCCTCCCTCTGGGGCGCCTATATCTACCCCTCTGAGGCCTGTCCGAGCTGGGAAAGGACCAATTTTTAGTTGGCCAATTTCTGCTAAATCTGGGGGCTGAACTTGTAAGAAATCCTTAACCATTTGCATGGATTTTGCCTTATCCTCCATTTTCTTTATCACCTCTTCAGCCTTAGACCCAAACAAAACATTATGTTGAACAGGAGCATCCAGTAACTTTGCTTTCACTTGATCAGGCAAATTTTGTTCCTTTAACCAAGCATGCCTTCTAATGACCGTGCCAGTGACAGCCTCCAAAGCATCAAAACCACAGTGTAAGGTACGTTTCCCCACCTGCTCAGTAGCATGCATCAAACTGTGTAATTCCTTATTATCTGCACATGCAGAAATGGTACCTAGCTTTTGTTTCATAAGACAGAAGAAATTGCTGATATTTTAGCATATGAAATTGACAATTTAAAGCCCTAATGGATAAAGTAGCAGAAGTGTACACTTCTTTGCCCCATCTCTCCAAAGCTCTAGAATCCTTATCTGACTGAATAGGGTTCTTAGCGGTGGCGGCCTTAACACCCTTAGGACCCTGAGAAATGGTTTCTGGATCAGCAGTAGGATTTTTATAAAGAAACTGGTGGGAGTCAGGGACTCTGTAATATCTATCAGGCTTTGCAGGGGCTGGAGGAAAGGAGTCAGGAGTTAAATTAGCCTCAGAAAAGACATCATCCACAATATCCAAAATAGGAGGAATAGCCAGGGGTCTGTGTTGGGGAAGAAGAAGGAAATCCCTAAGCCTTCTCTTAGATTCAGAGTACTCTTGTCCTTTCCTATGAAAATGTTCCCTCAAGTCATGTAAAGTTTCCCCAAAGGAAAAATCCTCAGGGGGAGAAGCTGAAGGAATGGATTCCTCAGCATCAGAATCCTCATAAGGAGGGAAAGTATAATCCTGTTCAGAGGAAGACACTGAAGAAATAGATGCCTGATCAGAGGATTCATAGTCCAATTCTTGTCTTGGCCTTTTGTCTGGAGGGGGATGTGAACCCCTAATCATAGTTAGTAAGTCCTCCATTTTAAGCATTTGTTTTTGTGATTTAGGTCCGGTATCAGAGGAGGCCTGGGCTTGAGTCTTTGTTTTTGAAGGAGTCTTTGCCTTTATCTGAAGCTGCGTAGGCCTGAAAACCCCCTCGGAAGCCGGTACCTGCACAGTGGCTCCGGACCCATCCGAGGGAGCATTGTCCGAAGGTCCTGCACCTGGAGTACTCAAAGGCCTAGTTGGCTCTTTGTGGGAGTCCATTTCAGCAAGCGGTTCTGTAGTGGCCGATGACAGGGGCTGCAAAAGCGCCTTGCTGACGATGGCTGAACCTGCAGCTGGCTCTGCTTGTAAATCGTCATCTGATTTGGACCTCGGAGGCCTGTCCTTATCCTTGCGCCTTTTGTGAACTCCGGTTGTCGGAAGCGTGTCCGACGACATATTGTAATTAAATCGCCTGCCAAAGTAGTGAAAAGCAAAATTGTATCTCCACTTAATAGTACGTTGATTAAATCTAGCACAAAACCGACAACTAGCTACGTCTTGGTCAGGGCCTAGACAAGGAATACAGTAAGAGTGGAAATCCTTATGAGGTATTTGCTTCCCACATGAAATACAATTAACTTTTTCTGACATCGGACTGGAGCAAGAAAAAAGTTTCCCCAACGGGGTACTTCGCTTTGAGAAGAAGAAGAAAGTCTTCGGAATGAAGCACCAAAAATATCAGGAGTCAGCTGACCGGCACTTGCGAACTGCTTCCACCGCACGGCAAGAAAGACTGGAGAACATGACGTCGGCTGGGAGCTTTGTACCCCTGGCGCTCTGACGTCAGGGAGGATGACTGAACAGCCGACGCCGGACCCAGACTTTGGGATTCTGGCCGACCGAGGGCTGCCTGCCGGCAGAAAGAACCCTACAGTGATGACTGCAACAGTGAAACACGATGAACATCTGCCAGACTGCCAAGTGGGTAGGATTTTGTTCCTCCTCCTTTATATACCACAGGACTGTCATGTTGTCTGTGATGACCTTCAATGTGCCTGGCAAAAGAATCTCTTGAAAAGCTTGTATTGCCAAATAAAGGGCCCTTAATTCCTTTAGATTGATGTGGTTCTTTCTTTCTAGAATGGACAACTCCCCTTGCACCTTGTGCTGGATGTTGGCACTGTGAAGGATAGCCCCCCACCCTAGATCTGATGCATCTGTGTAAATATGCTGTTTGGGTGGAGGAATCTGTAAGTGCACCCCTGATTGTGAGTGATGGCAGAGATCCACCAGGTGAATTCCAATTTTAAACGGTGGGGGGGGGGGACACACACACACTCATTTCCAAGGGGTGAACGTGTTGGTTCCAAGAGTTTCTCAATACCCACTGAAACTTCCTCATGTGCATCCTGGCTAAAGGGATCATGGGGATCAAGGAAGCCATGAGCCCCAGGACTCTCAGGAACTGTCTGGCTGAGATGGATGGTAGTGGTAGTAGGGTTTGGAAAAATTGGAGGAGGAATTCCTTTTCCTGGGCAGGGACAAAGACTGACATCAAGTCTATCCTTATCCTGCACCCCAGGAAAACGGTATCTTGTGAGGGGGTCATTTGGGACTTCAAGTGTTTCACAGTGAAACCTAGATGTTGCAAAATCCTGCAAACCCAGTTCAGACATTGAGACAGGGTGAGTGTGTCCTGGTGTAGGATCAAGAGATTGTCTAAGTAAAGGTAAATTTGTATTCCCTGTAGTCTGCAGTAGGCAATGACCGGGACTAGACATTTGGTGATTACTCTTGGGCCTGTGGAGAGTCTAAAGAGAACTGAAAATGTGATGAACCCACTAAGAAATGTAGAAATTTCCTGTAAGTGGGATGACTAGGGATGTGTAGGGTAAGCATCCTTCAGGTCCATGAAGGCTTGCTGAGGGATAAGAGGAAGAAGGTGCTGTAATGTGAGCATTTTGAAGGTAGACACCTTGAGGAAGAGGTTGAGGAAGGATTGGTCGATGATGGGTCTTTCAAGGACCATCTTTTCTTGGAACCAAAAACATCCTGGAGTAAAACCCATTGGCTACTTGACCCTTAGGTACTGCTTCTATAGTGTCCTGAACGGAGTATGGTTTGAGGATGGTGGGGAATAGGGGAAGATGACTGGTGGAGGTTGTGTAATTCCCTGGGAATGGTCGAGATTCCTACCAAATCATGACGTATCCCTCTCCATGATGGAGAGCACCCATTTCTCTCTCTGGTAATTTTCTGCCAGGAGGGTAGGGATAGGGTTAGGTGTAGGGAGAGAGGGGTAAGGAAAGAGAATCACAGAGGAGGAGCTCTATCTGGGTCTGGCTGCCTCCGAAAGGATGGAGGTGTTGAGGTGGATGAAGATCTAGGAGCAGATTGTTTCCTAGGTTGTCTTCATCCCCTGGAATGAGCAACAGAGGAATGAGAGGACTGCCTCTTAATGAAACTAGGTTTTTGGGGGTAGTTCCTACGGAATATGGGAACCAGTGACACCAGTAAATGTTTAGATTCTGCAAGTCTTTCCCTTTTTCCTGCAGTGACTTAAGTAGTTCTGCAAAGGCAGCGCCAAAGAGTGCTGATTTATCCAAAGGAACATCTAACAATTTTGCTTGGACATGCAAGGGCAAAGGTTGGAGTCTCAACCATGAGAACCTCCTTAACACAGAACCAGACACAGCTGATTTGGCAGAGGCTTCAACAGCATCATAGTTGCCTTGATTGAGTGTCTAGTCACTTGGGATACCGTGTTCAGAAGGGTGTCCAGCTGATCCTTGACTGGTGAGTCAGGCATGTCAGCGGAGAAGAGGCCTTGGTTAGGGAATCCAGAGCAAACTTGGCCATATGAATTTGATAGTTAATTGCTCTTATGGCCAACGTAGAAGTATTTATCTTCTTCCCCAACCTATCCATGCATTTATTATCCTCATCAGTGGAAAAAAAGAGAAGAAGGTGGTAGCTGCCTAGAACACTTGTCAGCTGAAACTTCAATAACAGCAGGGTCTGCTGGCGGATTCTTAAAAGGATACTGCTCATATGCAGACAATTTGTAAAATCTGTCTAGTCTCTTGTTAGCAGGAGGCTGTGATGCTGGGCTCTGGGAAGCAGCTAAGAAGGCATTCTGGAAAGCTGGTTGTAGAGGAGGAGGAACTGCAGACGGTGAGGGCTGCTCCATCTGCAGTTCAAAATATCTTTTCTTGGTCTCAAACATCTGAGTCCTCCCACTTAAAATGCTGTCTAAGGAGGGAAATAGTATCCCAAAAGAGAAATCTTCTCCTGGGGAGTCAGGAGTAAGGATTTCTTCATCTTCAGGAGTAGCAAAATCCTTAGGGGATTCAATCTGGGAACAATATGTCAGGGATTCATCTAAGGAGGAAGAATCTTCCACAGATTCTTCCTGTGAAACAAGTGGATGGCCTGACTGGGGAATTTGGGTCTGGAGTACCTGAAAGGCCTTGAATAAAGACTGGGAAAAGGTCTCCCAAGCTGGAGTAGGATCTTTAGCCATATGTTTTTCCTTCTGTTTCCTTTTTAGAAAAGTGGAAGGAGCAGGAACAACAGAAGGCCTGGGTGATGACGTTAGAATGGATGGCAAGGCAGTAGAAGGCCTCTCCGATGTCATGAGCCATGGTTTCCCCTCACCATCAGGAGCTGATAGTTGTAAAGCATCAGTGGATGTGCTCTGGATACCAGCTGCACCGGCTTCCATTTTGGATTGCAGTAACAGGGAAGTATCTGAAGTCTGAAGAGATCCTGGGCTAACAATCGCCTCGAAGCTCTCACCGGATTCCTGAGGCGCAGCTTGGATGTCTGGCCTAACATTTTTAACCTTCTTCCTTGGTAGCTCTTTGGAGGTGCCCGCTCTGCCTTCCATCTCAGACACCAAGCATTGAAGTCGCTGATTCTCCAAAGAGAGGTTTAAAGCTGATAAATGGCTTCTAAGGGTTTTAAGGACAAACGTTTGGCAGATATCACAGGACTTGTAGTTGTGACCTGCCCCTACCCAAAATAAACACTGATCGTGCATGTCCTTATGTGGAATTTGTCTTCCACAAGGGCACTTTCCCTTTCTAGATGACATGCGTCTGAAACAGGTAAAAAAACAAGCAAAAAACTCACAGGGTACTTATCTGAATGTGGACAGCCAGGAGCGATAGTTGAAAACGGATGGCTGAAGTCAAGCAAATGCCGGATTACTGGAGCTGGTGACTGGACGTCTGAAACAAACTGTGGCAGAAAAGTTCTGAACTGGGTATGGGCATACGTCACAGATATAGACGGTGTCAGTTTATGGCTCTTGCATGCAACGTCACACGTACCCCTGCTTGCAAGACTTTTGTATACTGGCCAGATGTCTGTTGCTGCAGGCAGCAACTCCCCTTAAAGTAAAGAATACTGCAACATAAGAATAGAAGGACATGTCAGATTGTGGTGTGAAGGGAATGAAATTTCTGAGACCACTGTACGGCCAAGTGTCCACTGTAGGACTCTCATGCGGTATCTTGCAATAGGACCAATGTAATAATAGATGGCATCAATCTTAAAATGCTGCATCACTTGAGAAGCTCTAAGTTTTGAAGACTGGACTCTTGCAATGGGGAGTTTTGCAATTTGTTGGACTGTGTCTGTCTGGCGTCTTATAAATTCTATGCTTTACATGAGGGTAGTTTGCTCTTCTTGTGGCTGACTGTTATTCCCAATTGGTTTGCAAGACAGAGAAGGAAGGGCTCGTGCTGCAAGAGTAGATACTTGGAGGTAGCAGTTAGGAGGTAATCATTTAAGCACTGGAAAACTTGGATCCCCTGTAGCCATAGATGAGCTGCTACCACTACCATAATCTTGGTGATACCCAGGGGGTTGTAGGGAAACCGAATGGCAGTGCTCAGAACTGATAGTGACATTCTCCCAGCTGGAAATGGATAAACCTCTTGGAATGCCTTTGGATCTTGATGTGATAGTAGGCGCGCTGGAGACTGACAGAGCACATCCAATCATCCTTCCTCAACAGAGGCAGTATGGACTGTTCCATGGTCACGTAGAAACTACAGTTGTGTACACTTACCATAAATGTAGATGTCCGAGATTATTCACTGTTGCAGTCATCACATTTGGGTTATCCCTGCCAGGGTAGCCCTCGGCCAGCCCGAATACCAGAGACTTAGTATTTCTGTGTCGGTTGCTGTCGCTTGAGGACTGACGTCAGGTTGTCAGTAGTATAAAGTAAGGCAGCCGAGGCCGTTATATCAGTTTTTCTTGCCCTAACCTGTCAGGAACTCCTAAATTAGGAGGCCAGGTTCTGGTGGAAGAACCTCACTAGTGGAAAATAAACACCAATATGTCCCTTGTAAGGAAAGGAGAACAAAAAGGAAGAATGGTAAAAGGAGAAAGAGAATAAGGGGGATGGAGGGAGGGAAACCAAGACTGCAACAGTGAATACACTCGAACATCTACAGTTATGGTAAGTGTACACAACTGTACTATGTTCTCCATGTTTCACTGATGCAGTCATCACATTTGGGTAGATTCCTAAAGCTGAGGAAACGGGTGGAGGCAGTCAAGGAAACTAGGAGCTGGCCAGGATGCCCTGAAAGACTGCAGAGGCAAACTCTGCCCTGGATCTGGAGAAGAGAGGCAGGTGGTAATGTTTGGTAAAACTGTGAACAGATGTCCAGGTGGCAGCCTCCAGGATGTCCCTGGTGGAGACTCCTCTGAGGAAAGCTGCAGAGGTGGAGGCTGTTCTGGTGGAGTGTGTCCCGACCCCCTTGGGGTGAGGCTTTCCATGCCGTTTGTAGCAAAAATGGATGCAGTGTGCTATCCATTTGGAAATGGTTTGCTTGGAGATGGCTTTGCCTTCTGCCACTGTAGCAAAGCTAACCAGCAATTGATCAGACTTTCTGAAGGATTTAGTCCTGTCCAGATAGAACTGGAGTGGTCTGCGCACATCTAGAGAGTAAAGAATCCTTTCCCCCTTTTTCTGGGGATTAGGAAAGAAGGTGGGCAAATGAATGGATTGGTTGAGAGCCACACTGGACACCACCTTGGGCAAGATGGATGGGTTAAGTTCTGAGGGATACCCTGTCTTTATGGAAGATTATGAAGGGTTCCACAGCCATGAGTGCTTGCAGTTCAGAGACTCTTCTGGCTGAAGTGATGGCCAGAACGAATGTGGTCTTCCAGAAAAGAAATTTTAGCTCTGCAGAAGAAGCTGGTTCAAAAGGGGGCAGGGTGATTTTTTCCAAGACAAAGTTAAGGTCCCAAGCTGGTGTTTGTGCCCTTCTCGGGGGGCCTCAAGTTGCTAGTCCCTCTGAGGAATTGTTTGATCAAAGGGTGTGAGAAAAGGGGCTGCTCAGTGAGAAAATGAGCAGAAATAGCAGAGGCATGAATTTTTATAGAGGAGAAAAAGAGACCACTGTGTAGTAGGTCAGCTACGTAATCTAGGATGAGAGGGATGGAGGGCTGTGCTGTACAGGCTCCCTTAGCCTAGATCTAGGTGAAGAACCTTTTCCATTTATCTGCATAAGACTTTCTGGTGCTAGAACGTCTGGCTTCATGGATAACATCCAGAACCTGTTTACTGAGGATGACAGATTGGTTCGGGGTTAGGGAATAAGCCAGGCTGCCAAATTGAGCGTCTGCAATAGGGGATGAATGAATTCTCCTTCCCTCTGGGTCAGGTTTGGAATCTGAGGAAGATGCCATGGAGGCAGCGGGGACAGGTTGCGCAGCAAGGGGTACCAGTGCTGTCAGGGCCAATCTAGAGCATAAAGAATGATCCTTGGTTTTTCCTCCCTTATTTTGAGCAGTACCCTGGGGATGAGAAGTAGGGGAGGAAAGGCATAAACCGACAGATTGACCCAGGGGAAGGACAGGGCATCCACTTCCCAAGCCATGCAGTGATGCTCCCTAGTGAAGAATTTGCTAAGCTGATGCTTGGTGTGGAAGGCAAAGAGGGCGACCTTCGGGGTTCCCCATTTCTGTTTTATTAGGGTGAAGGTACGTCTGTTGAGTTGCCACTAGTGTGGGTCCAGAAGGTTTATGCTTAACTGGTATGCCAGAGAGTTGAGAGAGCCTGGTAGGAATTGTGCTAACAGGTGTAGTTGCATGGAAGAGGCTGTGAGCCAAAGGGTCATGGCCAGCCTGCATAGAAGGTAGGAGTGAGTCCCTCCCTGCTTGTTGATGTACCACATGACAGTGGTGGTGTCTGCTTTGATCAGGAGAACCCCTGGAGAGAGAAGGGGTTTGAAAGCTATCAAGGTGTGCTGCACAGCCATCATCTTTTTGACTGGTGTGTGCAGAGGGATTTGCTGTGGGCTCCATTGGCCCGGTATGCACCTGCCATCCAGGTGTGCCCCCCCCCCCCCCCCAGCGTAGTCTGACGCATCTGTGGTGAGGGTCTGGGCGGTGGGGGGAAAGGCAGTCCCTCATTGTGGGAGCATGCTGTTGCCCACCAAAGAAATTCCTTTCTGAGGCAAGGAATTACAGGTAGAAGAGTTTCCAGGTCTTGACAGTGTTGACACCAAAGGCTCTTTGGGTACCACTGAAGTTTCCTCATATGCATTCTGGCATATGGACTGAAAAGCATGCAAGATGCTACAAACCCCAGAGTTTGCCGGATCTTCCTTGTAGATAGCTGGGGCCTGGTGGCTAATTGAGAGAAATAGGCTGTCAGGAAAATTTGTTTCTCAGTTGTAAGGTATGCCATCTGGGATGCTGTCTCCAGACTTGCTCCCAGGAAGATTATCCTTTGGGTGGGCACCTGTTTGGATTTCTTTTTGTTGATTGCGTAACCCTAGGGAGGTTAGTAGGGTCTTTACAAAGGCCAGGTGCTTGAGCAGCTTTTCCTGGCTGTCTGCCTGAATAAGGCAGTCGTCTAGGTATGGGTAAATTTGAATATTTCTTTGTCTGCAAAAAGCAATGGCTGGAGCCACACATTTTGCGAAAACTCTGGGAACAATAGATAAGCCAAAGGGAAGCACAGAGAACTGAAAATGTTGAGATCCTACCCTGAAGCGGAGATATTTCCTGCATGATTCCCTGATAGAAATGTGGAGGTAGGCCACTTTTAGATCTAGGCTGACTAGCCAAGCATCCTTGGAGAGCATGGGTAGCAGCTGCTGGAGGGTGAGCATTTTGAATTTTGGGATCACCAGGAAGGTGTTTAGAATAGATAGATCGAAGATGAAGTGCCAGGTGCCCTCTTTCCTGGGTACTAGAAAAAGTCTGGAGTAGAAGCCTTGGCCTGTCTGTTCTGCAGGAACGTGCTCTACTGTCCTCAGAGAGCAAGGAAAGGATTTACTTTTGAGCCTCTGCCCACTGATTTGGTGGTAGATCTGGGAACCCTTTTGGGGTTGGAAGGGTGTAGACGGAAAATATGTATCCCTGACACACAATGTTCAGAACCCATTGGTCCTTGGTAATGGTGGCCCAGGTGCTTGAGTGAAAGGAGTGTTTTCCTCCTAGGGCTAAGTGAAGGCAGACGAGGGGGGGGGGGGGGAGTCATTGTGAGTTCTTATGATAAGGGGGTGGCTTAGAACTCCCTGGTTTTGAAGTGGAGGCAGTCCACTGCTTACATCTCTGCATTCCCTGGGGCTGCTGTCTGGGGGGGGGTCTGTTTCCACAGGGCCTAGGCTGGGTTGGTTTACTCAGAGCAGGAAAGTACTAGTGCTTGGAGGGACAATGCCTGCTGAACCTAGGGGGCTACACCTGTAAGAAATCCTTAACTGTTTGCATAGATTTAGCTTTTTCTTCCATCTTTTTTAAGACCTCTTCTGCCTTAGTGCCAAATAAGTTATCTTTGTGCAAGGGGGCAGCCAACAATTTAGATTTGACATGGTCTGGCAGGGGTTGTTCCTTAAGCCATGCATGTCTTCTAATGACAGACCCAGTGACTGCTGCCCAACAGGAAGCTTCTAGGGTGTCAAAATCGCAGTGCAAAGTGTGTTTAGTTACTTGACTTACAGAATGCATTAAGTCTTGTAAATCTTTAGATTCTGCCCAAACAGGAAAGGAAGACATTTTTGTGTTTAAGGAGTTCCAAGGTATGTTACTGACATTTCAGCATATGAAACTGACAATTTAGTGCCCTGACAGCAAGAGTAGCTGAGGTGTATACTTTTTTATCCCATCTGTCCAATGCTTGGGAATCCCTGTCTGAGGGGGTGGGATTCTTAGCAAAGGTTGTTTTAATCCCTTTTGGCCCTTGAGAAATGACGTCAGGGTCAGCTGTTGGACTAAAAAGATATTTGTGTGAGTCAGTGACTTCATATAGTACCTGTCTGGTTTTCTGGGGGCAGGAGGTAGGGCATCAGGAGTCAAGCTGGATTCAAGGAAAACATCCTCCACAACATTCAGGACTGGGGGAATGGCCAAGGGTCTGTGTTGCAGAAGACCTAGGAATTCCCTGAGTCTCTTTTTAGACTGAAGGTAGTCCTGACTCTTCCATTGGAAATGCTCCCTTAAAGTATCCAGAGTTTCCCCAAAGGAAAAATTGTCTGGGGAGAGGCTGAAGGAATGGAGTCCTCTGCATCAGGATCCTCATAAGTGGAGAGGAGTTGCATGTCTTCATAGTCAGATGCATCAGATTCATCTGACTCTTGTTCAAACAAAACTACAAGGGACAGATCTCTTTTCCTTTTTCAGGGGGTAGCTTGGCTTCCCCTAATCAGCATGATAAGGTCTTTCACCATTTTAAACATTTGAGACTGAGGCAAGGTAGCAGGCACCTGAGAGTGGGTCGTCTGTTTCTTGGATGTGGTTCGAACCCTGGACCTAAGAAACTCGGTTTATTTTTGAAAGAACGGTAGTCGCGAAATAAGACGTCGGTTTGTGTCGAGATTCGGTAGTGTGAAGGACATCCTCAGGAAGCCAGTACCTGCTCAGCGGCTCCGGCCCATCCAAGGAAGAGAAGACCGCAGAATCCTTAGTCGAAGAGTTTTGCGGCATACATCCAAAAGGGTCTTGGTAGCAGCCTATGAATCAACTGAAGCGGGCATCAGGGGCTGCAAAAGTGCCTCACTGAGCCCCGGAGGACTGACAACTAGCTTAACGGAAGTGTCGTCGGTAGGTTTGGACCTGTGCAGTCCATCTGTCTTTATCTTTGTTTTTTCGGAAGATCTGCTGTCGGATAGCTTACCAAAGCCATATTGGAATTAGAGAACTGTAGATGAAAATATCTGGCTACAATAAGGGCCAGACGATGGATAGTTCTGTCGTTGAAAAAAGCACAAAAATGACAACAGGGTACGTCGTGGTCTGGGCTTAAACAAGTGAAGCAGTAAGAGTGGAAGTCTCAGTGTGGTATTTGCTTTCCACAGGCGAGACAATTAACTTTTTCTGACATCGGTTAGTGCAAGAAAAAAGGATCCCCAATGGGGTAATTAGCTTTAGAAGACTTCAACACGGAGATGGAAACTCAGGTAGTGGCCGACTGACACTCGTGCAAACTGCCTCTGCTTCGAGCTCTGCAGCAACAAAGAATTGATGTAATGGCATGACCTGCCTTAATTTTATACTACTACCTGATGTCAGTCCTCAATCGACAGCAACCGACGCAGAAATACTAAGTCTCTGGTATTCGGGCCAGCCGAGGGCTACCCTGGCAGGGATAACCCAACTGTGATGACTGCAACATTGAATTACAAAGAACTTTGTCTGCTTGACATATTGATTTAGATACCCAAGAGCCAACAGTGGCCTGAGGTCCCCTATCGTTTTTGGAACTAAACGAACCTGGCATGGACTCCATATCCTAACTGGTCTTAAGGGTGGGGGTACAGTATGGATAATTATTTTGGTGAGCAACTTTAACACTTCTATGGCTGCAGCAGATTCCAACTGATCAGAGGAGTATATGAAAAAGGGTACCATATAGCCTCTGGTAAATATCCTTAGCATCCAAGAATTGGACATTATGGACTGCCAGGCTAAAGGCTATAAGGTTAAGCATCCCCCAACTGCCTCCAGACCACATAAGATGGGCCACCATTCAGGGACACTAGTCAAGTTTCTCAGTGAAGGGGCCACAGAAACTTTGGCTCTACAGTCTGCTTCTATCTCTATGGTGACATTCATTCAAACTCTCTCCACCTCTGCCAGAGGGAGGTCTATCCCCAGAAGTGTCTTGGTGAAAACCCTGGGATTTTTTAAACCACATCTGCCTTCTTCCTCTCTGATTATTCTAAAAGGATCTTTTAGGAGGAGAAAAAAATTCCCACAACTGACAAGGCCTTACTGCCCTGTTCACGCCTGGTAAGAGTTTCCTTTACCTTAGGTCCAAACAGGGCGGAACAGTTATAAGAAGCACAGATAAAGTTCACCTTAATGCTTTCTGCAAAATTATAGTCACATCCAGGCATGGCGATGCATGGTAGTACCTGTACTGGCTGCTCTTGATGTGCCATCACCTGCATTTAATATCAGTCGCATGGCCACATTTGAAAGAGACTGCAGGGTAGACATTTGGTTGTACACTGTTTTTTTTAGACATCTGAAGATAAACTACCTGAAAGAGACTCAGAAAGCTTCTTGATCAAGTCTTTTTGTAAATGCGTCAACTATGCTAAATGGTTCATCACTCTACGTGCAAAGGTCACTGACGCATAGGTCCATATCCCTAGGCTGTGCACACTCTTGACTCCCTGTTAGAGGGATGGACAGAGGAACCTTCCTCAGATACGTCGTTCTTTGGGGCTGCTGCTACCCCCATGGCATCTACAGAGGGGGTCTTCAGACCAATGTTTTATATCATTTGGGGGTATCCAAGATTATGTTTTTTTTTCTTTTATTAGATATGGGCTTTGCCAGGACAGGTTCCTTCAAGCCTTATGAGCAACAAGGCCTATTAAAGCGTCAGGAAGTGGGATCACCCAAGACATCGATGGGCCAGACCCAAAAGCTTCGAGGAACATTGAGTCATCAGAAGGAGGAGTAACCATGGACCCCCCCCCCCCATGTCCCCAAAGGTGACTACCACAAGACAAACAGTTATTAACTTTTTCAGTTATTTCTGACATCGGCTGTGGCAAGAAAAAAGATCCCAACGGGGTACTTAGCTTTTTTGATGACTTCGGATACGAAAAACACAGGAGCTGACCGACCGGCACTTGCGAACTGCTTCTGCTTCGGGCACCGCGCGGCAAGAAAGACTGAGGAAGATGGCGTTGGCTGATACTTTTATACCCCTGCCACTCTGACGTCGGGGAGGAGGTGACATCAGCCGACGTTGGACCCAGACTTTGGAATCTGGCCGACCGAGGGCTGCCTGAGGCAGGACAGCCCATATGTAAGGACTGCAGTTGCATTCTTGAAGGACATCCATGGACCCCCCCCCCATGTCCCCAAAGGTGACCCTCCGGGGGGGGGGGATTTGGGGGATTCTTCTCCATCATCTAAAGCTGTGTCTTCAGGGACGGACTCAGGAGAAGAGTCTGTGTGCTCCCGTTTACACATCCTCTTTCATGGGATGTATCTCAGTGACTAACAATGACACACTGGACTCTGGCAGGGAGCTCGAATGTCGAGCTGCCCTGAAGCTAACTGGATCTGTCTGTCCCTGTCGAATCACATCTGAGGAAAGAGGCACAGGATCCATTGGGAGTCAGGATGGATATGAACCAGGGTGCATGCACCTGTCTTCTCAAGCCAACCAAGACCCTTTCCACAGTCTTAAAAGCTGACTCAGCTAAAGGAGGCAGGAGAAATGACCTCTGTCAGCCGAAACATTAGGTTTCCTGGCTCCAAAAGAGGTCAGCTCCTATTAGGATCTCGGAGCTGAGCTGTCTAGTGCTGAAGCACCTGAAGCACTAACAGAATGAAACAGCTACAAAAACTCTGGAGCTGACTTCATCGGAACTCGGACCCCGATGCTAAGGCTCCAGGGCTCTTCGCGACTTGAAAACATTGGTGGAGTAAGGGAAGAGGTCAAAGCCAAAGTCTCTAGGGCTATCTGGTCTGACAGTGGTGCAGTGGAAGGATTCAGACTCATGAGAGCTGGCTCCAGGAAAGGAGTCTGAACTAGATGGGATGGGGTGAAAGGGCCTGTTTCCAGTACTCTTCTGGGAACAGCGCCAGGAAGACCCTGCAGCTGAATCTGTGTCCTCAGGAATTTTTTCATCATGATCGACATCCATCTCAGTAAGGCTTTTGATGGACTAACCAGACCTTTATGAAGACGCTACAGATGCCTGTCTTGATGGTGACTTGTGTTGAAGGATGGGTGAATGCAACCTGGGGCTAACCAGCCCTGGATGAAAAAGTAGGTTTTGGACAGGGAGTTCAGATCTGAGCTGCAGATGGATCTGACTGTCTTGATGACTTGGGTGCTGGAACCCAGGAGAGCAGACGGATCCAAGGACCTTTTTCTCAACTTTTCTGCATTCCTCTCTTTCTCTTCCTTTCTCCTTCGTCTTCTCAGTGGAAGGAGAAGTGGACGGTTGTTTAGATTCAGAGGACATGGTAGACCCTTGTCTGAGGGGGAAGTAAACCCTTGAGGATGAGTTTCTCATTTATGCCTTGGAAGGCTCTGGTTCCAAAAGTGGCACAGATACTGCAGTTGTCCTGAAGAAAAGAGGGACACAGCAGACACAAAGGGAATGGGGGTCTTAAAGAGAATCTTGGGTCCAGAAGCTGAACACTTCATGAATCCAGTAACCTTGTCAGACATCAGAACCCCACTTTAGAAAAAATAACCAAGTAATATGCATCACACTGAAAAACTATATGCACTAACAAAATAATTTTTGAAAGAATTTGTTGAAAACAAGAGAAAAACTGCACTGCACTATATCAGTAACTATCAGTCATGAATATAGTTGTATACATCTATATCAAGCTACTAGAAATTTCTACAACACCCCAATGTATTAACCAAAAAATATATATATTTATGCAGTCTAAGTATGTCTACTTAAAATAACATTAAAACTAAGCTAGACTTAGCTCTACTTAACAATTCTAAAGGTAAACTGAGGTGTAGAAGATTTCAGACAAAAAAAAAAAAAAAAAACCTACCAGCTTTCTAGCCTTACAATTCTTAGACTATCGAGAGAACAGCAAGTGTGTACTTTTTAGTTGTTTTTCACAATTTTCCTCATATGCTACAGTAGTAGATTTTCATAGGGAAAGGGGTTGGGAATATGCTATTACCACTATTTTTATTATTTTATTTTATTTTACATTTGTTGACCGGGCTAGTCTGGCTGGATACATGTCCATTTTCAGCAGAGGCCCAAGGAGAAAAGCTCCACTATATACTAGTAACTTACAATAAACAAAAAGCACAGGAATATACAAACATATAAGCAAATAAAGAAATATTCTCATGTATTATAGTAACAATACAGAAGCACTTTAACAAAAACTAAAAAATAGTGAGGAATCAATATCCCATAATATTTGCAAGAGTAGGACTGTTAAAAAACGAAAAAGAGAGAAAATAGTAACACGTAGAGAGTCTATAAATATTTACACTATTAACAAATTAAGAAAAACATTTTGTGCCAGGGCACTAGTTTTAAGATAGAGATTTGCACAGTTTAACCAGAGTACATAAAAATCACAGATATCAAAAGTTTAGATCAGGATGCAGTGTTGCCTACCACTATGGCAAGAAAGTCATGGGTTTTAGTCCCATGCCTGGAAGATGGAAACCAACACACTTCCAATAGAATGTAAGCAAAGCATTAATACAATGTTGAAACAAACTATACAGGCTTGTAGCTGTTACTAGTATTGTGGCCCGTATTCAAGACGGTCAAACAAGACACTACAAAATCCTCACTTTAAGAAAAACAAGCACGAGGCTACTTTGCTTCATTTCCCTTGTAACAGGAGAAGAAAGCAGTATGCATTCACAAATCAAATGCAACAGAAACATAAAATACGTTGCACTTATATACCTCCTAATACACAGCATACACAAACACTAGATCAGCTTTAAAACATTTCTAGTTTAAAATCAGAAATAAAACACACATCACTTCCTCAAAACCCCAACAAAAAGGCTAGAATTTAAATGGTCTGCTCTAACCTCCGCTGCATAATAAGGCCTTGGAATTATACAAATATTACCTACATGTAAAGTAAGATTTATCTGATCAGGACTTGTGCAGAATCTGTAAGTTGCAAAAGTGCTAATAAATCCACATGCAGAAATGAATACACAACACAAACTAGTCTACATAAAGGGCCTTACAGAAACAAATGCTTGGTGCCAGAGCCATGGGCTCAAGCTCAATGCCAAGAAATGTATAGTTATCCCCTTTGGGAAAAAACATGTACCCGTGAATTACCACATAGGTGGCAGTACACTAAAGACCGAAAGTGTGATAAGAGACTTAGGTGGACAGTGGTCTCACCTTCAATAACCACATCGTCACAACAGTCAGGAAACCCTTCTATGTGGCACACCTCATCACAAAGAGCTTTTCATCCAGAAAAAAGGAGGTCATTGTCCCACTGTACTCATCCCTCATTAGACCCATTACAGAATACAATGTCCCGTTTGGTATGTACCTCTCAAGACATCTGCAACAACTGGAAAGGCCACAGAAATACTTCTCTAAAAGAATCACAGGCCTAAAGCAGATGCCCTATGCTGACCATCTAAAAATAACTCCACCTATACTCTGTCACATATCATCTACTCAGAGGCAATCACTGTTTAACATACAAGGCCATGTCAAACCCAGAGCTGTTGGACATGCCACACAAAGAAATCCCAATCCCTCAGACAGACATGCTCCAGGGATCTAAACCTTGTCATCACAATGAACAAAACATGCTGGGGGGATAGGTTCCTGACCCAGAGACTCCCCAGACTCTGGAAGAGACTGCCCATACATGTCAAGTAGAACGCCTCTTTGGCCCTCTTCAAAAGGAACCTTGATGATTGGATGGGAGATAGGAAATTCACCCCGGGGATTAATTCAGTCACCCTGCTAGACAGGGGTCCAGGGAAGTAAATACTGTGGGAAGAAACAGCCAGGGAATTGTTACTGCATAAGCCTGGTCAATGAAAACAAAATATTCCTCTACTACATAAGAAACTAAATAAAAAAATTACCTTTTTTAATTTTTTGAATTGGTGTCATAGGACTGCCATTGGTTGCTGCTGCTAAACCCAGAGAAGGTACCTGAAGTTTAGGAGAGGAAAGAATGGTGGGTGCACCTGTAGGTGAATACGTAAACAAAGATCCCCCGAAACTATGTCTCCGTCCTTCTCGCCTGTTACTGTCGATTGCAGCCTGAAGTTCAGTGGGATTACTTAACGCTCTTTTTTCACATTCATATGGATACAGGTACTTCATGTATCTGTTCAAAGGAAACAACTCCATCACTTTTCTGTAGCAGAGAGCATTCATATAACAGCTATTAAGATCCACTGCAAACAGTGTATTTGTTAAGTAAACTGGACTGCAATTTCCAATAACTACTCTGCAACAATATGGATCGCAGTGGACATTCCCAGTCTAGTCACATAGTAAAACCAAGTACATAAGCCCAACATCCAGAATGCCCAATGACCTTTTTTATGATTATTCTATATAGCATCCAACTAACACACTGGTATTATATGTATTATGAAAAGAAAAAATGAAAAGGAAAGCATTTTAATTTCAATAGATATGAGAGCAAGCAGGAGACGGGACAGATTTTTTGGTGGAAGTGAGGAAGGAAGTGAAGAAAGTAAACGGGGTCATTTTTTACTTATAACGCATATGAAACTACAGCATCTTGTAAAGTAAATGAGAATGTAGAATATAGTGGGTGAAGAAGGAATGAAGCTTCATGGAGGTTACTAGAAGAGGAGAGAAAACTGAGGGTGCTGTCAAAACAACAGTAGACCAGAATACTGAAAACCTGGCAGTAAAAATGGCAGAATTCCATGATGATATAGCAAAACTAAATATATTAAATTAAGTTATGAGATAAGTATGAATAAAAAGAACAGAAAGGGAATGCTAGATTAAAGGAAAAGACAACTTCAATCTAGAAAAAAAAATGAGAAGAGGAACAGGGAGACATGGAGTTAAAATAAAAGAGGGAATAAAGAGTAACATGCGACTGGCTTCATCACTAACCATTTCAAGTCCTTTTTATTGAAAGTAGCCAAATGACTAGTATTTCATACAGGCATTTTTATGTGGCAGACACGTCCTCACACAGAGAGGAATGCCTCTGTACTCCTTTTTCTAATATAAAAGTAGTTCGATTTCTGCACAGATGAAACTTCCTTAAAGAGACTAGTCCCAAATGGATGAAGACAACTTTAGAACTGCCAACCAAGTGACCCAGTATCTAAAAGTGTGAAATCGAGGACAGAAAAGCTTTAGGTTCATAGGTTTATACTAGGCTATCTGCCCTAAGGCATTTATAAGCCTAGCCCAAAGTTTTGTGGCTTACACCACCCCTTATGTTAAAAAATACTGTGCCCATTAGTTTGTTGTGCCTCTGTCCAGCAGTGACACAGAGATGATTCCCGGGGTAAACCTACGATCTCCCATCCACCGGTCAAGATTTCTCTTGAACAGAGCCAGCGAGGTGCTCTGCCTCACATGGACCGGGATTTTATTCCACAGCATAGGGAGTCTCTGGGTGACAAATCTATCCCTCCAGCATGTCCTATTTATATCCGTGCTAAGGTTTAAGTCGCTTGCTCTAGTGGATCTGGTAGATTTGGATTTCTTGAGGTGGAGCATGTCCATTAATTCTGGGTTGGACATGGCCTTGTATGTCAGGCACAGGTCACCTCTGAGCAGGCGGTATGCGACTGAATAGAGCTGGAGTTTCTTCAGTCTGGCAGCATATGACAGATTTTGGAGTCCTTTATCCTTTTGGTGAGGAACTTTTGGGGTCTCTCCAATTGCTGCAGGTGTCGGGTGAGATACATCCCGAATGGGGCATTGTACTCGATCATTGGTCTGATAAGTGAAGAGTACAGGGGAACAATGACCTCACTTGATCTTGATGTGAATCCCTTCATGATCAGGTGGGCAATGTAGAAGGTCTTTCTAACTACTTTAGCAATGTGAGTGTCAAAAGAAAGGCCACTGTCAACCTGGGTCCCCAGGTCCCTGATAACCTCTTCTGTACTTAATGGATTGCCACCTATATGGTAGCTTGGGGTTACCTTGTTTTTACCGAAGGGTATGACTATACATTTTTTGGCATTTAACTTCAGGCCATGGCTCTGGCACCAGCTATCAGTTTCCGTGAGACCCCTCTGAAGGATATCTGTGTCCGATGTACTTTCCACTAAGGCGCCCAGTTTGCAGTCATCTGCAAACTTTGTCAGCCATAGTCCTCCTATGTTTGCCTGTACTTCTGAGAAGTAGATGCCAAACAACAGGGGGCCCAGGACTGAGACCTGTGGGACACCACTTGTGACCGGCTTGGAGTCTGACATGGCGCCAGCAACTCTAACCCTGTGGGTTCTGTCCTTTAGCCAGTTTGCAACCCATCTTGACATATGGGTTTACATTTAAGCTGGTAAGTTTCTCTATAATACCAGAGTATTATAGAGAGGGTATTGTGTCGAAAGCTTTTGCAAGGTCAAGGTAGGCTGTATGGACTGCCTTTCCCTCATCAATGGCCTTGGTGACTGTTTCGAAGATGTCGACCAAGTTCAAAAGGCATGATCTGCCCTTGACAAAGCCAAACTGGGTCGGGTCCAATGTCTGCAAGTCCCCTATGTCTTTGTTTATGAGTTCCATTATGATCCTCTCCATAGCTTTGCAGATCAGGCTTGTTAAGCTTATGGGGCGGTAATTACCAGGGTCCGTAGAGGCACCGCCTTTGTGGAGTGGGACCACAGTTGCCGTACACCACTCCTTGGGCACATATCCTGTGGTAAAGCTAAGATTAAACAGCTGCCTTATATGCGGGTTTAGTTCCTCGTTGAGTTCGTGTAGCACACAGCCGGGGACACCATCCGGTCCCATTGATGCTGTGTTTTTAGCTTTAGAGAGAGCAGCTTTCACCTGCGCATTTGAGATGTCTGGGAGGCTACACTCCGCTGGGATAGATATCTCTCCTTTTGGGGGGGAGAGGGGGGTGAAGTTTGTACTGAACCTGTCTGCCAGTATGTTGGAGATGGGACTGCTTAAGGTACTATTAGGATGTATGACCTGTATGAAACACTGGCTGTTGGGACTTCAGTGAAGTATATAGAAAGATGCAGTTCATTAACAGTATCCTGTCC